>NC_034198.2:3380547-3538047 GCF_002021735.2 Oncorhynchus kisutch
GAGACCACTCGGCCTGACAACACATTTGTTAATGTTCGATGGCAATCGATATATGGCCCTGCCCATTGCTCTGCCTAACTTTCATATTTCAATCAGGGTTTACATACAGCAACTACATTTTGTTAAGGTCTTTTGCCACGTATATTACAGGATGAGGTGGCCGAGTGGTTAAGGCGATGGACTGCTAATCCATTGTGCTCTGCATGCATGGGTTTCGAATCCCATCCTCATCGTGTAACCAGTACAATTCTTGCTTTATTATGGCATTGGAAGATTTTGACTTTCACAAACACTGGTAAGATGGCCGACTGCCACCGCGAGAGCGCAGACTTGGTATCTGAGTGGTGAAGGCGATGAACTACATGTGTGGATCATAACACCAACCTCTTCCAAAAACATTTCCTCTCTTGCATGGCCCCACATGAATATAGATCCCTCCACAATCCTAGAGCGACTGATAAGATTCAGGTATTGAAGAATAGCTTTTCCAAAGGGCAACCTCAATGGTGGGATTTGAACCGACACCTCAACACACTTCATCAAGCACTTGAGACCACTCGGCCTGACAACACATTTGTTAAATGTCTCGATGGGATAGACACATGGCACATCCATTGCTCTGCCTAACTTTCATTGATTTCAATCAAGGGTTTCATACAGCAACTACAGTTTTTTAAGGTCATTTTGCCACGTAGATATTACAGATGAGGTGGCCGAGTGGTTAAGGCGATGGACTGCTAATCCATTGTGCTCTGCATGCATGGTTCGAATCCCATCCTCATCGTGTAACCAGTACAATTCTGTGCTTTATTATGGCATTGGAAGATTTTGACTTTCACAAACACTGGTAAGATGGCCGACTGCCACCGCGAGAGCGCAGGACTTGGTATCTGAGTGGTGAAGGCGATGAACTACATGTGTGGATCATAACACCAACCTCTTCACAAAACATATTTCCTCTCTTGCATGCCCCACATGAATATAGAACCCTCCACAATCCTAGAGCGACTGATAAGATTCAGGTATTGAAGAATAGCTTTTCCAAAGGGCAACCTCAATGGTGGGATTTGAACCGACACCTCAACACACCTCATCAAGCACTTGAGACCACTCGGCCTGACAACACATTTGTTAAATGTCTCGATGGCATCGATATATGGCCCTGCATTGCTCTGCCTAACTTTCATATTTCAATCAAGGGTTTACATACAGCAACTACATTTTGTTAAGGTCTTTTGCCACGTAAATATTACAGGATGAGGTGGCCGAGTGGTTAAGGCGATGGACTGCTAATCCATTGTGCTCTGCATGCATGGGTTCGAATCCCATCCTCATCGTGTAACCAGTACAATTCTGTGCTTTATTATGGCATTGGAAGATTTTGACTTTCACAAACACTGGTAAGATGGCGACTGCCACCGAGAGCGAGAGCGCAGGACTTGGTATCTGAGTGGTGAAGGCGATGAACTACATGTGTGGATCATAACACCAACCTCTTCACAAACATATTTCCTCTCTCGTGCATTGCCCCACATGAATATAGAATCCCTCCACAATCCTAGAGCGACTGATAAGATTCAGGGTATTGAAGAATAGCTTTTCCAAACGGCAACCTCAATGGTGGGATTTGAACCGACACCTCAACACACACTCATCAAGCACTTGAGACCACTCTGCCTGACAACACATTTGTTAAATGTCTCGATGGCATCGGATATATGGCCCTGCCATTGCTCTGCCTAAACTTCATATTTCATCAGGGGGTTTACATACAGCAACTACAGTTTGTTAAGGTCTTTTGCCACGTAAATATTACAGGATGAGGTGGCCGAGTGGTTAAGGGCGATGGACTGCTAATCCATTGTGCTCTGCATGCATGGGTTCGAATCCCATCCTCATCGTGTAACCAGTACAATTCTGTGCTTTATTATGGCATTGGAAGATTTTGACTTTCACAACACTGGTAGATGGCCGACTGCCAACCGGCGAGAGCGCAGGACTTGGTATCTGAGTGGTGAAGGCGATGAACTACATGTGTGGATCATAACACCAACCTCTTCACAAAACATATTTCCTCTCTTGCATGGCCCCACATGAATATAGAAATCCCTCCACAATCCTAGAGCGACTGATAAGATTCAGGTATTGAAGAATAGCTTTTCCAAAGGGCAACCTCAATGGTGGGATTTGAATCCGACACCTCAACACACCTCATCAAGCACTTGAGACCACTCGGCCTGACAACACATTTGTTAAATGTCTCGATGGAATCGATATATGGCCTGCATTGCTCTGCCCTAACTTTCATTGATTTCAATCAAGGGTTTCATACAGGCAACTACAGTTTTTTAGGTCATTTGGCCACGTGAATTTACGGATGAGGTGGCCGAGTGGTTAAGGTGATGGACTGCTAATCCATTGTGCTCTGCAATGCATGGGTTCGAATCCCATCCTCATCGTGTAACCAGTACAATTCTGTGGCTTTATTATGGCATTGGAAGATTTTGACTTTCACAAACACTGGTAAGATGGCCGACTGCCACCGCGAGAGCGCAGGACTTGGTATCTGAGTGGTGAAGGCGATGAACTACATGTGTGGATCATAACACCAACCTCTTCACAAACATATTTCCTCTCTTGCATGGCCCCACATGAATATAGAATCCCTCCACAATCCTAGAGCGACTGATAAGATTCAGGTATTGAAGAATAGCTTTTCCAAAGGGCAACCTCAATGGTGGGATTTGAACCGACACCTCAACACACCTCATCAAGCACTTGAGACCACTCGGCCTGACAACACATTTGTTAAATGTCTCGATGGCATCGATATATGGCCCTGCCATTGCTCTGCCTAACTTTCATATTTCAATCAGGGTTTACATACAGCAACTACAGTTTGTTAAGGTCTTTGCCACGTAATATTACAGGATGAGGTGGCCGAGTGGTTAAGGCGATGGACTGCTAATCCATTGTGCTCTGCATGCATGGTTCGAATCCCATCCTCATCGTGTAACCAGTACAATTCTGTGCTTTATTATGGCATTGGAAGATTTTGACTTTCACAAACACTGGTAAGATGGCCGACTGCCACGCGAGAGCGCAGGACTTTGGTATCTTAGTGGTGAGGTCGATGAACTAATGTGTGGACATAACACCATAACCTCTTCGCAGAACATATTTCCCGCTCTCATGCATGGCCCCGACATGAATAAGAATCCCTCCACTATCCTAGAGCGACTGATAAGATTCAGGTAATTGAATAATAGTTTCCAAAGGGCCAACCTCGATGGTGGGAATTTGAAACCGACAACCTCAAACACACTTATCAAATCAGAACTTGAGACCCATCGGCCTGACCAACACATTGTTAAATGTCTCGTGGGGATAAGACACATGGCAATACATCCATTGCTCTGCCTAAAACATTTGGCGGAGTTGATTTCAATCAAAGGGTTTCATACAGCAACTACAGTTTTTTAAGGTCATTTTCACGTCGATTTTACTGCATGAGGTGGCCGAGTGGTTAAGGTGATGGACTGCTAATCCATTGTGCTCTGCATGCATGGGTTCGAATCCCATCCTCATCGTGTAACCAGTACAATTCTGTGCTTTATTATGGCATTGGAAGATTTTGACTTTCACAAACACTGGTAAGATGGCCGACTGCCACCGCGAGAGCGCAGGACTTGGTATCTGAGTGGTGAAGGCGATGAACTACATGTGTGGATCATAACACCAACCTCTTCACAAAACAGATTTCCTCTCTTACATGGCCCCACATGAATATAGAATCCCTCCACAATCCAAGAGCGACTGATAAGATTCAGGTATTGAAGAATAGCTTTTCCAAAGGGCAACCTCAATGGTGGGATTTGAACCGACACCTCAACACACCTCATCAAGCACTTGAGACCACTCGGCCTGACAACACATTTGTTAAATGTCTCGATGGCATCGATATATGGCCCTGCCATTGCTCTGCCTAACTTTCATATTTCAATCAGGGGTTTACATACAGCAACTACAGTTTGTTAAGGTCTTTTGCCACGTAAATATTACAGGATGAGGTGGCCGAGTGGTTAAGGCGATGGACTGCTAATCCATTGTGCTCTGCATGCATGGGTTCGAATCCCATCCTCATCGTGTAACCAGTACAGTTCTGTGCATTATTATGGCATTGGAAGATTTTGACTTTCACAACACTGGTAAGATGGCCGACTGCCACCGCGAGAGCGCAGGACTTGGTATCTGAGTGGTGAAGGCGATGAACTACATGTGTGGATCATAACACCAACCTCTTCACAAAACATATTTCCTCTCTTGCATTGCCCCACATGAATATAGAATCCCTCCACAATCCTAGAGCGACTGATAAGATTCAGGTATTGAAGAATAGCTTTTCCAAAGGGCAACCTCAATGGTGGGATTTGATCCGACACCTCAACACACCTCATCAAGCACTTGAGACCACTCGGCCTGACAACACATTTGTTAAATGTCTCGATGGCATCGATATATGGCCCTGCCATTGCTCTGCCTAACTTTCATATTTCAATCAGGGGTTTACATACAGCAACTACAGTTTGTTAAGGTCTTTTGCCACGTAAATATTACAGGATGAGGTGGCCGAGTGGTTAAGGCGATGGACTGCTAATCCATTGTGCTCTGCATGCATGGTTCGAATCCCATCCTCATCGTGTAACCAGTACAGTTCTGTGCTTTATTATGGCATTGGAAGATTTTGACTTTCACAAACACTGGTAAGATGGCCGACTGCCACCGCGAGAGCGCAGGACTTGGTATCTGAGTGGTGAAGGAGATGAACTACATGTGTGGATCATAACACCAACCTCTTCACAAAACATATTTCCTCTCTTGCATGGCCCCACATGAATATAGAATCCCTCCACAATCCTAGAGCGACTGATAAGATTCAGGTATTGAAGAATAGCTTTTCCAAACGGCAACCTCAATGGTGGGATTTGAACCGACACCTCAACACACCTCATCAAGCACTTGAGACCACTCGGCCTGACAACACATTTGTTAAATGTCTCGATGGAATCGATATATGGCCCTGCCATTGCTCTGCCTAACTTTCATTGATTTCAATCAAGGGTTTCATACAGCAACTACAGTTTTTTAAGGTCATTTTTCACGTCGATTTTACTGCATGAGGTGGCCGAGTGGTTAAGGTGATGGACTGCTAATCCATTGTGCTCTGCATGCATGGGTTCGAATCCCATCCTCATCGTGTAACCAGTACAATTCTGTGCTTTATTATGGCATTGGAAGATTTTGACTTTCACAAACACTGGTAAGATGGCCGACTGCCACCTTGAGAGCACAAGACTTGGTATCTGAGTGGTGAAGGCGATGAACTACATGTGTGGATCATAACACCAACCTCTTCACAAAACATATTTCCTCTCTTGCATGGCCCCACATGAATATAGAATCCCTCCACAATCCTAGAGCGACTGATAAGATTCAGGTATTGAAGAATAGCTTTTCCAACGGCAACCTCAATGGTGGGATTTGAACCGACACCTCACACACCTCATCAAGCACTTGAGACCACTCGGCCTGACAACACATTTGTTAAATGTCTCGATGGCATCGATATATGGCCCTGCCATTGCTCTGCCTAACTTTCATATTTCAATCAGGGGTTTACATACAGCAACTACAGTTTGTTAAGGTCTTTTGCCACGTAAATATTACAGGATGAGGTGGCCGAGTGGTTAAGGCGATGGACTGCTAATCCATTGTGCTCTGCATGCATCGGTTCGAATCCCATCCTCATCGTGTAACCAGTACAGTTCTGTGCTTTATTATGGCATTGGAAGATTTTGACTTTCACAAACACTGGTAAGATGGCCGACTGCCACCGCGAGAGCGCAGGACTTGGTATCTGAGTGGTGAAGGCGATGAACTACATGTGTGGATCATAACACCAACCTCTTCACAAAACATATTTCCTCTCTTGCATTGCCCCACATGAATATAGAATCCCTCCACAATCCTAGAGCGACTGATAAGATTCAGGTATTGAAGAATAGCTTTTCCAAAGGGCAACCTCAATGGTGGGATTTGAACCGATACCTCAACACACCTCATCAAGCACTTGAGACCACTCTGCCTGACAACACATTTGTTAAATGTCTCGATGGCATCGATATATGGCCCTGCCATTGCTCTGCCTAACTTTCATATTTCAATCCGGGGTTTACATACAGCAACTACAGTTTGTTAAGGTCTTTTGCCACGTAAATATTACAGGATGAGTTGGCCGAGTGGTTAAGGCGATGGACTGCTAATCCATTGTGCTCTGCATGCATGGGTTCGAATCCCATCCTCATCGTGTAACCAGTACAATTCTGTGCTTTATTATGGCATTGGAAGATTTTGACTTTCACAAACACTGGTAAGATGGCCGACTGCCACCGCGAGAGCGCAGGACTTGGTATCTGAGTGGTGAAGGCGATGAACTACATGTGTGGATCATAACACCAACCTCTTCACAAAACATATTTCCTCTCTTGCATTGCCCCACATGAATATAGAATCCCTCCACAATCCTAGAGCGACTGATAAGATTCAGGTATTGAAGAATAGCTTTTCCAAAGGGCAACCTCAATGGTGGGATTTGAATCCGACACCTCAACACACCTCATCAAGCACTTGAGACCACTCGGCCTGACAACACATTTGTTAAATGTCTCGATGGAATCGATATATGGCCCTGCCATTGCTCTGCCTAACTTTCATTGATTTCAATCAAGGGTTTCATACAGCAACTACAGTTTTTTAAGGTCATTTGCCACGTAGATTTTACTGGATGAGGTGGCCGAGTGGTTAAGGTGATGGACTGCTAATCCATTGTGCTCTGCATGCATGGGTTCGAATCCCATCCTCATCGTGTAACCAGTACAATTCTGTGCTTTATTATGGCATTGGAAGATTTTGACTTTTCACAAACACTGGTAAGATGGCCGACTGCCACCGCGAGAGCGCAGGACTTGGTATCTGAGTGGGTGAAGGCGATGAACTACATGTGTGGATCATAACACCAACCTCTTCACAAAACAGATTTCCTCTCTTTTGACATGGCCCCACATGAATATAGAATCCCTCCACAATCCAAGAGCGACTGATAAGATTCAGGTATTGAAGAATAGCTTTTCCAAAGGGCAACCTCAATGGTGGGATTTGAACCGACACCTCAACACACCTCATCAAGCACTTGAGACCACTCGGCCTGACAACACATTTGTTAAATGTCTCGATGGCATCGATATATGGCCCTGCCATTGCTCTGCCTAACTTTCATATTTCAATCAGGGTTTACATACAGCAACTACAGTTTGTTTAAGGTCTTTTGCCACGTAAATATTACAGGATGAGGTGGCCGAGTGGTTAAGGCGATGGACTGCTAATCCATTGTGCTCTGCATGCATGGGTTAGAATCCCATCCTCATCGTGTAACCAGTACAGTTCTGTGCTTTATTATGGCATTGGAAGATTTTGACTTTCACAAACACTGGTAAGATGGCCGACTGCCACCGCGAGAGCGCAGGACTTGGTATCTGAGTGGTGAAGGCGATGAACTACATGTGTGGATCATAACACCAACCTCTTCACAAACAGATTTCCTCTCTTACATGGCCCCACATGAATATAGAATCCCTCCACAATCCTAGAGCGACTGATAAGATTCAGGTATTGAAGAATAGCTTTCCAAAGGGCAACCTCAATGGTGGGATTTGAAAACCCGACACCTCAACACACCTCAATCAAGCACTTGAGACCCACTCGGCCTGACAACACATTTGTTAAATGTCTCGATGGCATCGATATATGGCCCTGCCATTGGCCTCTGCCTAACTTTCATATTTCAATCAGGGGTTTACATACAGCAAACTACAGTTTGTTAAGGTCTTTTGCCACTAAATATTACAGGATGAGGTGGCCGAGTGTTTAGAGTTAAGGCGATGGACTGCTAATCCATTGTGGCTCTGCATGCATGGGTTCGAATCCCATCCTCATCGTGTAACCAGTACAGTTCTGTGCTTTATTATGGCATTGGAAGATTTTGACTTTCACAAACACTGGTAAGATGGCCTGACTGCCACCGCGAGAGCGCAGGACTTGGTATCTGAGTGGTGAAGGCGATGAACTACATGTGTGGATCATAACACCAACCTCTTCACAAAACATATTTCCTCTCTTGCATTGCCCCACATGAATATAGAATCCCTCCACAATCCTAGAGCGACTGATAAGATTCAGGTATTGAAGAATAGCTTTTCCAAAGGGCAACCTCAATGGTGGGGATTTGATCCGACACCTCAACACACCTCATCAAGCAGTTGAGACCACTCGGCCTGACAACACATTTGTTAAATGTCTCGATGGCATCGATATATGGCCCTGCCATTGCTCTGCCTACTTTCATATTTCAATCAGGGGTTTACATACAGCAACTACAGTTTGTTAAGGTCTTTTGCCACGTAAATATTACAGGATGAGGTGGCCGAGTGGTTAAAGCGATGGACTGCTAATCCATTGTGCTCTGCATGCATGGTTCGAATCCCATCCTCATCGTGTAACCAGTACAGTTTCTGTGCTTTATTATGGCATT
Organism: Oncorhynchus kisutch; assembly: GCF_002021735.2. Lineage (NCBI taxonomy): Eukaryota > Metazoa > Chordata > Actinopteri > Salmoniformes > Salmonidae > Oncorhynchus > Oncorhynchus kisutch. The sequence continues at coordinate 3,389,195 of NC_034198.2, forward strand.
GGAAGATTTTGACTTTCACAAACACTGGTAAGATGCCGACTGCCCACCGAGCGAGAGCGCAGGACTTGGTATCTGAGTGGTGAAGGAGATGAACTACATGTGGTGGATCATAACACCAGCCTCTCACAAAACATATTTCCTCTCTTGCATGGCCCCACATGAATATAGAATCCCTCCACAATCCTAGAGCGAACTGATAAGATTTCAGGTATTGAAGAATAGCTTTTCCAAACGGGCAACCTCAATGGTGGGATTTGAACCGACACGGATCACACACGCTCATCAGCACTTGGAGGACCACTCGGCCATGACAACACATTTGTTAAATGTCCTCGAGGCATCCGATATATGGCCCTGCCATTGCTCTGGCCTAACTTTCATATTTCAATCAGGGGTTTACATACAGCAAACTACAGTTTGTTTAAGGTCTTTTTGCCAACGATAAAATATTACAGGATGAGGTGGCCCGAGTGGTTTAAGCGCGATGGGACTGCTAATCCATTGGTGCTCTGCATGCATGGGTTCGAATCCATCCTCATCGTGTAACCAGTACAAGTTCTGTGCTTTATTATGGCATTGGAAGATTTGGACTTTCACAAACACTGGTCAGATGGCCGACTGCACCAGCGAGAGCGCAGGACTTGGTATCTGAGTGGTGAAGGCGATGACTACATGTGTGGATCATAACACCAACCTCTTCACAAAACAGATTTCCTCTCTTGACATGGCCCACATGAATATAGAATCCCTCCACAATCCTAGAGCGACTGATAAGATTCAGGTATTGAAGAATAGCTTTTCAAAGGCAACCTCAATGGTGGGATTTGAACCGACACCTCAACACACCTCAATCAAGCACTTGAGACCACTCGGCTGACAACACATTTGTTAAATGTCTCGATGGCATCGATTATGGCCTGCCATTGCTCTGCTAACTTTCATATTTCAATCAGGGGTTTTACATACAGCAACTAAGTTTGTTAAGTCTTTGCCACGTAAATATTACAGGATGAGGTGGCCGAGTGGTTAAGGCGATGGGACTGCTATCCATTGTGCTCTGCATGCATGGGTTCAAATCCCATCCTCATCGTGTAACCAGTACAGATTCTGTGCTTTATTATGGCATTGGAAGATTTTGACTTTCACAAACACTGGTAAGATTGGCGACTGCCACCGTAGAGCACAAGACTTGGTATCTGAGTTGTGAAGGCGATGAACTACATGTGTGGATCATAACACCAAGCCTCTTCACAAAACAGTATTTCCTCTCTTGCATGGCCCACTGAATATAGGAATCCCTCCACAATCCTAGAGCGACTGATAAGATTCAGGTATTGAAGAAATAGCTTTTCCAACGGCAACCTTCAATGGTGGGATTTGAACCGACACCTCAACACACCATCATCAAGCACTTGAGACCACTCGGCCTGACAACACATTTGTTAAATGTCTCGATGGTATCGATATATGGCCCTGCCATTGCTCTGCCCTACTTTCATTGATTTCAATCAAGGGTTTCATACAGCAACTACAGTTTTTTAAGGTCATTTTTCACCGTCGATTTTACTGCATGAGGTGGCCGAGTGGTTAAGGTGATGGACTGCTAATCCATTGTGCTCTGCATGCATGGGTTCGAATCCCATCTTCATCGTGTAACCAGTACAATTCTGTGCTTTATTATGGCATTGGAAGATTTTGACTTTCACAACACTGGTAAGATGGCCGACTGCCACCTTGAGAGCACAAGACTTGGTATCTGATGGGTGAAGGCGATGAACTACATGTGTGGATCATAACACCAACCTCTTCACAAAACATATTTCCTCTCTTGCATGGCCCCACATGAATATAGAATCCCTCCACAATCCTAGAGCGACTGATAAGATTCAGGTATTGAAGAATAGCTTTTCCAAACGGCAACCTCAATGGTGGGATTTGAACCGACACCTCAACACACCTCATCAAGCACTTGAGACCACTCGGCCTGACAACACATTTGTTAAATGTCTCGATGGCATCGATATATGGCCCTGCCATTGCTCTGCCTAACTTTCATATTTCAATCAGGGGTTTACATACAGCACTACAGTTTTGTTAAGGTCTTTTGCCACGTAAATATTACAGGATGAGGTGGCCGAGTGGTTAAGGCGATGGACTGCTAATCATTGTGCTCTGCATGCATCGGTTCGAATCCCATCCTCATCGTGTAACCAGTACAGTTCTGTGCTTTATTATGGCATTGGAAGATTTTGACTTTCACAAACACTGGTAAGATGGCCGACTGCCACCGCGAGAGCGCAGGACTTGGTATCTGAGTGGTGAAGGCGATGAACTACATGTGTGGATCATAACACCAACCTCTTCACAAAACATATTTCCTCTCTTGCATTGCCCCACATGAATATAGAATCCCTCCACAATCCTAGAGCGACTGATAAGATTCAGGTATTGAAGAATAGCTTTTCCAAAGGGCAACCTCAATGGTGGGATTTGATCCGACACCTCAACACACCTCATCAAGCACTTGAGACCACTCGGCCTGACACACATTTGTTAAATGTCTCGATGGCATCGATATATGGCCCTGCCATTGCTCTGCCTAACTTTCATATTTCAATCAGGGGTTTACATACAGCAACTACAGTTTGTTAAGGTCTTTTTGCCACGTAAATATTACAGGATGAGGTGGCCGAGTGGTTAAGGCGATGGACTGCTAATCCTTTGTGCTCTGCATGCATGGTTCGAATCCCATCCTCATTGTGGTACCAGTACAGTTCTGTGCTTTATTATGGCATTGGAAGATTTTGACTTTCACAAACACTGGTAAGATGGCCGACTGCCACCGCGAGAGCGCAGGACTTGGTATCTGAGTGGTGAAGGCGATGAACTACATGTGTGGATCATAACACCAACCTCTTCGCAAAACATATTTCCTCTCTTGCATGGCCCCACATGAATATAGAATCCCTCCACAATCCTAGAGCGACTGATAAGATTCAGGTATTGAAGAATAGCTTTTCCAAACGGCAACCTCAATGGTGGGATTTGAACCGACACCTCAACACACCTCATCAAGCACTTGAGACCACTCTGCCTGACAACACATTTGTTAAATGTCTCGATGGCATCGATATATGGCCCTGCCATTGCTCTGCCTAACTTTCATATTTCAATCCGGGGTTTACATACAGCAACTACAGTTTGTTAAGGTCTTTTGCCACGTAAATATTACAGGATGAGTTGGCCGAGTGGTTAAGGCGATGGACTGCTAATCCATTGTGCTCTGCATGCATGGGTTCGAATCCCATCCTAATCGTGTAACCAGTACAATTCTGTGCTTTATTATGGCATTGGAAGATTTTGACTTTCACAAACACTGGTAAGATGGCCGACTGCCACCGCGAGAGCGCAGGACTTGGTATCTGAGTGGTGAAGGCGATGAACTACATGTGTGGATCATAACACCAACCTCTTCACAAAACATATTTCCTCTCTTGCATTGCCCCACATGAATATAGAATCCCTCCACAATCCTAGAGCGACTGATAAGATTCAGGTATTGAAGAATAGCTTTTCCAAAGGGCAACCTCAATGGTGGGATTTGATCCGACACCTCAACACACCTCATCAAGCACTTGAGACCACTCGGCCTGACAACACATTTGTTAAATGTCTCGATGGAATCGATATATGGCCCTGCCATTGCTCTGCCTAACTTTCATTGATTTCAATCAAGGGTTTCATACAGCAACTACAGTTTTTTAAGGTCATTTGCCACGTAGATTTTACTGGATGAGGTGGCCGAGTGGTTAAGGTGATGGACTGCTATTCCATTGTGCTCTGCATGCATGGGTTCGAATCCCATCCTCATCGTGTAACCAGTACAATTCTGTGCTTTATTATGGCATTGGAAGATTTTGACTTTCACAAACACTGGTAAGATGGCCGACTGCCACCGCGAGAGCGCAGGACTTGGTATCTGAGTGGTGAAGGCGATGAACTACATGTGTGGATCATAACACCAACCTCTTCACAAAACAGATTTCCTCTCTTACATGGCCCCACATGAATATAGAATCCCTCCACAATCCAAGAGCGACTGATAAGATTCAGGTATTGAAGAATAGCTTTTCCAAAGGGCAACCTCAATGGTGGGATTTGAACCGACACCTCAACACACCTCATCAAGCACTTGAGACCACTCGGCCTGACAACACATTTGTTAAATGTCTCGATGGGATAGACACATGGCACATCCATTGCTCTGCCTAACTTTCATTGATTTCAATCAAGGGTTTCATACAGCAACTACAGTTTTTAAGGTCATTTGTCACGTAGATGTTACAGGATTAGTTGGCCGAGTGGTTAAGGCGATGGACTACATGTGTGGATCATAACACCAACCTCTTCACAAAACATATTTCCTCTCTTGCATTGCCCCACATGAATATAGAATCCCTCCACAATCCTAGAGCGACTGATAAGATTCAGTTATTGAAGAAAAGCTTTTCCAAAGGGCAACCTCAATGGTGGGATTTGATCCGACACCTCAACACACCTCATCAAGCACTTGAGACCACTCGGCCTGACAACACATTTGTTAAATGTCTCGATGGCATCGATATATGGCCCTGCCATTGCTCTGCCTAACTTTCATATTTCAATCGATATATGGCCCTGCCATTGCTCTGCCTAACTTTCATATTTCAATCAGGGGTTTACATACAGCAACTACAGTTTGTTAAGGTCTTTTGCCACGTAAATATTACAGGATGAGGTGGCCGAGTGGTTAAGGCGATGGACTGCTAATCCATCGTGCTCTGCATGCATGGTTCGAATCCCATCCTCATCGTGTAACCAGTACAGTTCTGTGCTTTATTATGGCATTGGAAGATTTTGACTTTCACAAACACTGGTAAGATGGCCGACTGCCACCGCGAGAGCGCATGACTTGGTATCTGAGTGGTGAAGGCGATGAACTACATGTGTGGATCATAACACCAACCTCTTCGCAAAACATATTTCCTCTCTTGCATGGCCCCACATGAATATAGAATCCCTCCACAATCCTAGAGCGACTGATAAGATTCAGGTATTGAAGAATAGCTTTTCCAAACGGCAACCTCAATGGTGGGATTTGAACCGACACCTCAACACACCTCATCAAGCACTTGAGACCACTCTGCCTGACAACACATTTGTTAAATGTCTCGATGGCATCGATATATGGCCCTGCCATTGCTCTGCCTAACTTTCATATTTCAATCCGGGGTTTACATACAGCAACTACAGTTTGTTAAGGTCTTTTGCCACGTAAATATTACAGGATGAGTTGGCCGAGTGGTTAAGGCGATGGACTGCTAATCCATTGTGCTCTGCATGCATGGGTTCGAATCCCATCCTCATCGTGTAACCAGTACAATTCTGTGCTTTATTATGGCATTGGAAGATTTTGACTTTCACAAACACTGGTAAGATGGCCGACTGCCACCGCGAGAGCGCAGGACTTGGTATCTGAGTGGTGAAGGCGATGAACTACATGTGTGGATCATAACACCAACCTCTTCACAAAACAGATTTCCTCTCTTACATGGCCCCACATGAATATAGAATCCCTCCACAATCCAAGAGCGACTGATAAGATTCAGGTATTGAAGAATAGCTTTTCCAAAGGGCAACCTCAATGGTGGGATTTGAACCGACACCTCAACACACCTCATCAAGCACTTGAGACCACTCGGCCTGACAACACATTTGTTAAATGTCTCGATGGCATCGATATATGGCCCTGCCATTGCTCTGCCTAACTTTCATATTTCAATCAGGGGTTTACATACAGCAACTACAGTTTGTTAAGGTCTTTTGCCATGTAAATATTACAGGATGAGGTGGCCGAGTGGTTAAGGCGATGGACTGCTAATCCATTGTGCTCTGCATGCATCGGTTCGAATCCCATCCTCATCGTGTAACCAGTACAGTTCTGTGCTTTATTATGGCATTGGAAGATTTTGACTTTCACAAACACTGGTAAGATGGCCGACTGCCACCGCGAGAGCGCAGGACTTGGTATCTGAGTGGTGAAGGCGATGAACTACATGTGTGGATCATAACACCAACCTCTTCACAAAACAGATTTCCTCTCTTGCATTGCCCCACATGAATATAGAATCCCTCCACAATCCTAGAGCGACTGATAAGATTCAGGTATTGAAGAATAGCTTTTCCAAAGGGCAACCTCAATGGTGGGATTTGAATCCGACACCTCAACACACTCATCAAGCACTTGAGACCACTCGGCCTGACAACACATTTGTTAAATGTCTCGATGGCATCGATATATGGCCCTGCCATTGCTCTGCCTTAACTTTCATATTTCAATCAGGGGTTTACATACAGCAACTACAGTTTGTTTAGGGTTTTTTGCCACGTAATATTATAGGATGAGGTGGCCGAGTGGTTAAGGCGATGGACTGCTAATCCATTGTGCTCTGCATGCATGGTTCGAATCCCATCCTCATCGTGTAACCAGTACAGTTCTGTGCTTTATTATGGCATTGGAAGATTTGACTTTCACAAACACTGGTAAGATGGCCGACTGCCACCGCGAGAGCGCAGGACTTGGTATCTGAGTGGTGAAGGCGATGAACTACATGTGTGGATCATAACACCAACCTCTTCACAAAACAGATTTCCTCTCTTGCATGGCCCCACATGAATATAGAATCCCTCCACAATCCTAGAGCGACTGAATAGATTCAGGTATTGAATAATAGCTTTTCCAAAGGGCAACCTCGATGGTGGGATTTGAACCGACACCTCAACACACTTCATCAAGAACTTGAGACCACTCGGCCTGACAACACATTTGTTAAATGTCTCGATGGCATCGATATATGGCCCTGCCATTGCTCTGCCTAACTTTCATATTTCAATCCGGGGTTTACATACAGCAACTACAGTTTGTTAAGGTCTTTTGCCACGTAAATATTTAGGATGAGCTGGCTGAGTGGTTAAGGCGATGGACTGCTAATCCATTGTGCTCTGCATGCATAGGTTCGAATCCCATCCTCATCGTGTAACCAGTACAATTCTGTGCTTTATTATGGCATTGGAAGATTTTGACTTTCACAAACACTGGTAAGATGGCCGACTGCCACCGCGAGAGCGCAGGACTTGGTATCTGAGTGGTGAAGGCGATGAACTACATGTGTGGATCATAACACCAACCTCTTCACAAAACATATTTCCTCTCTTGCATGGCCCCACATGAATATAGAATCCCTCCACAATCCTAGAGCGACTGATAAGATTCAGGTATTGAAGAATAGCTTTTCCAAACGGCAACCTCAATGGTGGGATTTGAACTGACACCTCAACACACTTCATCAAGAACTTGAGACCACTCGGCCTGACAACACATTTGTTAAATGTCTCGATGGGATAGACACATGGCACATCCATTGCTCTGCCTAACTTTCATTGATTTCAATTTTAATTTTAATTTTTAATTTTATTTATTTTACCTTTATTTAACCAGGTAGGCAAGTTGAGAACAAGTTCTCATTTACAATTGCGACCTGGCCAAGATAAAGCAAAGCAGTTCGACAGATAAAACGACACAGAGTTACACATGGAGTAAAAACAAACATACAGTCAATAATGCAGTATAAACAAGTCTATATACAATGTGAGCAAATGAGGTGAGAAGGGAGGTAAAGGCAAAAAAGGCCATGATGGCAAAGTAAATACAATATAGCAAGTAAAATACTGGAATGGTAGTTTTGCAATGGAAGAATGTGCAAAGTAGAAATAAAAAAATAATGGGGTGCAAAGGAGCAAAATTAATAAATAAATACAAATTAAATACAGTTGGGAAAGAGGTAGTTGTTTGGGCTAAATTATAGGTGGGCTATGTACAGGTGCAGTAATCTGTGAGCTGCTCTGACAGTTGGTGCTTAAAGCTAGTGAGGGAGATAAGTGTTTCCAGTTTCAGAGATTTTTGTAGTTCGTTCCAGTCATTGGCAGCAGAGAACTGGAAGGAGAGGCGGCCAAAGAAAGAATTGGTTTTGGGGGTGACTAGAGAGATATACCTGCTGGAGCGTGTGCTACAGGTGGGAGATGCTATGGTGACCAGCGAGCTGAGATAAGGGGGGACTTTACCTAGCAGGGTCTTGTAGATGACATGGAGCCAGTGGGTTTGGCGACGAGTATGAAGCGAGGGCCAGCCAACGAGAGCGTACAGGTCGCAATGGTGGGTAGTATATGGGGCTTTGGTGATAAAACGGATTGCACTGTGATAGACTGCATCCAATTTGTTGAGTAGGGTATTGGAGGCTATTTTGTAAATGACATCGCCAAAGTCGAGGATTGGTAGGATGGTCAGTTTTACAAGGGTATGTTTGGCAGCATGAGTGAAGGATGCTTTGTTGCGAAATAGGAAGCCAATTCTAGATTTAACTTTGGATTGGAGATGTTTGATATGGGTCTGGAAGGAGAGTTTACAGTCTAACCAGACACCTAAGTATTTGTAGTTGTCCACGTATTCTAAGTCAGAGCCGTCCAGAGTAGTGATGTTGGACAGGCGGGTAGGTGCAGGTAGCGATCGGTTGAAGAGCATGCATTTAGTTTTACTTGTATTTAAGAGCAATTGGAGGCCACGGAAGGAGAGTTGTATGGCATTGAAGCTTGCCTGGAGGGTTGTTAACACAGTGTCCAAAGAAGGGCCGGAAGTATACAGAATGGTGTCGTCTGCGTAGAGGTGGATCAGGGACTCACCAGCAGCAAGAGCGACCTCATTGATGTATACAGAGAAGAGAGTCGGTCCAAGAATTGAACCCTGTGGCACCCCCATAGAGACTGCCAGAGGTCCGGACAGCAGACCCTCCGATTTGACACACTGAACTCTATCAGAGAAGTAGTTGGTGAACCAGGCGAGGCAATCATTTGAGAAACCAAGGCTGTCGAGTCTGCCGATGAGGATATGGTGATTGACAGAGTCGAAAGCCTTGGCCAGATCAATGAATACGGCTGCACAGTAATGTTTCTTATCGATGGCGGTTAAGATATCGTTTAGGACCTTGAGCGTGGCTGAGGTGCACCCATGACCAGCTCTGAAACCAGATTGCATAGCAGAGAAGGTATGGTGAGATTCAAAATGGTCGGTAATCTGTTTGTTGACTTGGCTTTCGAAGACCTTAGAAAGGCACGGTAGGATAGATATAGGTCTGTAGCAGTTTGGGTCAAGAATGTCCCCCCCTTTGAAGATGGGGATGACCGCAGCTGCTTTCCAATCTTTGGGAATCTCAGACGACACGAAAGAGAGGTTGAACAGGCTAGTAATAGGGGTGGCAACAATTTCGGCAGATAATTTTAGAAAGAAAGGGTCCAGATTGTCTAGCCCGGCTGATTTGTAGGGGTCCAGATTTTGCAGCTCTTTCAGAACATCAGCTGAATGGATTTGGGAGAAGGAGAAATGGGGAAGGCTTGGGCGAGTTGCTGTTGGGGGTGCAGTGCTGTTGTCCGGGGTAGGAGTAGCCAGGTGGAAAGCATGGCCAGCCGTAGAAAAATGCTTATTGAAATTCTCAATTATGGTGGATTTATCAGTGGTGACAGTGTTTCCTATCTTCAGTGCAGTGGGCAGCTGGGAGGAGGTGTTCTTATTCTCCATGGACTTTACAGTGTCCCAGAACTTTTTTGAGTTAGTGTTGCAGGAAGCAAATTTCTGCTTGAAAAAGCTAGCCTTGGCTTTTCTAACTGCCTGTGTATAATGATTTCTAGCTTCCCTGAACAGCTGCATATCACGGGGGCTGTTCGATGCTAATGCAGAACGCCATAGGATGTTTTTGTGTTGGTTAAGGGCAGTCAGGTCTGGGGAGAACCAAGGGCTATATCTGTTCCTGGTTCTAAATTTCTTGAATGGGGCATGTTTATTTAAGATGGTTAGGAAGGCATTTAAAAAAAATATCCAGGCATCCTCTACTGACGGGATGAGATCAATATCCTTCCAGGATACCCCGGCCAGGTCGATTAGAAAGGCCTGCTCGCAGAAGTGTTTCAGGGAGCGTTTTACAGTGATGAGTGGAGGTCGTTTGACCGCTGACCCATTACGGATGCAGGCAATGAGACAGTGATCGCTGAGATCTTGGTTGAAGACAGCAGAGGTGTATTTAGAGGGGAAGTTGGTTAGGATGATATCTATGAGGGTGCCCGTGTTTAAGGTTTTGGGGAGGTACCTGGTAGGTTCATTGATTATTTGTGTGAGATTGAGGGCATCAAGTTTAGATTGTAGGATGGCTGGGGTGTTAAGCATGTTCCAGTTTAGGTCGCCTAGCAGCACGAACTCTGAAGATAGATGGGGGGCAATCAGTTCACATATGGTGTCCAGAGCACAGCTGGGGGCAGAGGGTGGTCTATAGCAGGCGGCAACGGTGAGAGACTTGTTTTTAGAGAGGTGGATTTTTAAAAGTAGAAGTTCAAATTGTTTGGGTACAGACCTGGATAGTAGGAAAGAACTCTGCAGGCTATCTTTGCAGTAGATTGCAACACCGCCCCCTTTGGCAGTTCTATCTTGTCTGAAAATGTTGTAGTTTGGAATTAAAATGTCTGAGTTTTTGGTGGTCTTCCTAAGCCAGGATTCAGACACAGCTAGAACATCCGGGTTGGCAGAGTGTGCTAAAGCAGTGAATAGAACAAACTTAGGGAGGAGGCTTCTAATGTTAACATGCATGAAACCAAGGCTATTACGGTTACAGAAGTCGTCAAAAGAGAGCGCCTGGGGAATAGGAGTGGAGCTAGGCACTGCAGGGCCTGGATTCACCTCTACATCGCCAGAGGAACATAGGAGGAGTAGAATAAGGGTACGGCTAAAAGCTATGAGAATTGGTCGTCTAGAACGTCTGGAACATAGAGTAAAAGGAGGTTTCTGGGGGCGATAAAATAGCATCAAGGTATAATGTACAGACAAATGTATGGTAGGATGTGAATACAGTGGAGGTAAACCTAGGTATTGAGTGATGAAGAGAGAGATATTGTCTCTAGAAACATCGTTGAAACCAGGAGATGTCATTGCATGTGTGGGTGGTGGAACTAATAGGTTGGATAAGGTATAGTGAGCAGGACTAGAGGCTCTACAGTGAAATAAGCCAATAAACACTAACCAGAACAGAAATGGACAAGACATATTGACATTAAGGATAGGCATGCTTAGTCGAGTGATCAAAAGGGTCCGGTGAGTGGAGAGGTTGGTTGGTGATTTAGACAGCTAGCCAGGGCATCGGTAGCAAGCTAGCATAGGATGGAGGTCTGTTAGCCACCCCTTACGTTCCGTCAGTAGATTAGTGGGGTTCCGTGTGGTAGAGGGGATTAATCCAAATCACACAACAACAACAAAAATAAAAACAATAGATATAGTTATAGAGGCCCAAGAAGAAAACATAATAATAATAATTTAAAAAATTATTTAAAAAAATAATAAAAAATAGTCCGATTGTCTATTCAGATAGCAGCCGGTAAGACAGCTAACGGTTAGCAGGCCGCAGATGGGCGTTCAGGTAACGTCGCGACGGAGGAGCCAGCCGAATAACTCCTTCGGGTAGATAACGTCGGCAGTCCAGTTGTGAAGGCCCGGTGGGGCTCCGCGAAGGCAGTAAAACGGGTCCGGATAGGTGACTGCAGCCCAGGTGTGATTGATGGAACTCAGGAGTGATTGACGGAGCTTGCTAGCTCCGGAATAATTGATGTTTGCTCCGGAATCGACGAAGGCCGATAGTCACACGGATAGCAGCTAGCTAGCTGTGAGATCCGGGTATGAATGTCCAGAGAGCAGTCGAAATCCAGGGACATGGAGAGAAAAATTGGTCCGGTATGTTCCGTTCCGAGCCGCGCTGCGCCGTACAGAACTGCCGATAGATTTTCGAGCTAAAGGATAGCTGATGACCACAAACCGTGGTTAGCTGAATATTAACGATTTGCCAGTAAAGGAGCTAACTAGCTTCTGAACTAGCTTCTGGATTAGCTTCTGGCTAGTTTCAGGCTAGCTTCTTGGAGGATTACAGATCTGAGGTAAATAATACTTTTTTATAAATATACATTGGTGAGGCGGGTTGCAGGAGAGTGTTTTGAAGATGAGTTGATGGAAAATAAAAATAAAATATATGTGAAAAAGTTGTAAATATATATATATACAGGACACGACAAGACGAGGACAAAAGACGTCTGAACTGCTATGCCACCTTGGAGATCAATCAAGGGTTTCATACAGCAACTACAGTTTTTTAAGGTCATTTGTCACGTAGATGTTACAGGATTAGTTGGCCGAGTGGTTAAGGCGATGGACTGCTAATCCATTGTGCTCTGCATGCATGGGTTCAAATCCCATCCTCATCGTGTATCCAGTACAATTCTGTGCTTTATTATGGCATTGGAAGATTTTGACTTTCACAAACACTGGTAAGAAGGCCGACTGCCACCGCGAGAGCGCAGGACTTGCTATCTGAGTGGTGAAGGCGATGAACTACATGTGTGGATCATAACACCAACCTCTTCACAAAAAAGATTTCCTCTCTTACATGGCCCCACATGAATATAGAATCCCTCCACAATCCAAGAGCGACTGATAAGATTCAGGTATTGAAGAATAGCTTTTCCAATGGTGGGATTTGAACCGACACCTCAACACACCTCATCAAGCACTTGAGACCACTCGGCCTGACAACACATTTGTTAAATGTCTCGATGGCATCGATATATGGCCCTGCCATTGCTCTGCCTAACTTTCATATTTCAATCAGGGGTTTACATACAGCAACTACAGTTTGTTAAGGTCTTTTGCCACGTAAATATTACAGGATGAGGTGGCCGAGTGTTTAAGGCGATGGACTGCTAATCCATTGTGCTCTGCATGCATGGGTTCAAATCCCATCCTCATCGTGTAACCAGTACAATTCTGTGCTTTATTATGGCATTGGAAGATTTTGACTTTCACAAACACTGGTAAGATGGCCTACTGCCACCGCGAGAGCACAAGACTTGGTATCTTAGTGGTGAAGGCGATGAACTACATGTGTGGATCATAACACCAACCTCTTCGCAAAACATATTTCCTCTCTTGCATGGCCCCACATGAATATAGAATCCCTCCACAATCCTAGAGCGACTGATAAGATTCAGATATTGAAGAATAGCTTTTCCAAAGGGCAACCTCAATGGTGGGATTTGAACCGACACCTCAACACACCTCATCAAGCACTTGAGACCACTCGGCCTGACAACACATTTGTTAAATGTCTCGATGGCATCGATATATGGCCCTGCCATTGCTCTGCCTAACTTTCATATTTCAATCAGGGGTTTACATACAGCAACTAGAGTTTGTTAAGGTCTTTTGCCACTCAATTATTACAGGATGAGGTGGCCGAGTGGTTAAGGCGATGGACTGCTAATCCATTGTGCTCTGCATGCATGGGTTCGAATCCCATCCTCATCGTGTAACCAGTACAATTCTGTGCTTTATTATGGCATTGGAAGATTTTGACTTACACAAACACTGGTAAGATGGCCTACTGCCACCGCGAGAGCACAAGACAAGGTATCTTAGTGGTGAAGGCGATGAACTACATGTGTGGATCATAACACCAACCTCTTCGCAAAACATATTTCCTCTCTTGCATGGCCCCACATGAATATAGAATCCCTCCACAATCCTAGAGCGACTGATAATATGCATGTATTGAAGAATAGCTTTTCCAAGGGCAACCACGATGGTGGGATTTGAACTGACACCTCAACACACTTCATCAAGAACTTGAGACCACTCGGCCTGACAACACATTTGTTAAATGTCTCGATGGGATAGACACATGGCACATCCATTGCTCTGCCTAACTTTCATTGATTTCAATCAAGGGTTTCATACAGCAACTACAGTTTTTTAAGGTCATTTGTCACGTAGATGTTACAGGATTAGTTGGCCGAGTGGTTAAGGCGATGGACTGCTAATCCATTGTGCTCTGCATGCATGGGTTCAAATCCCATCCTCATCGTGTAACCAGTACAATTCTGTGCTTTATTATGGCATTGGAAGATTTTGACTTTCACAAACACTGGTAAGATGGCCGACTGCCACCGCGAGAGCGCAGGACTTGCTATCTGAGTGGTGAAGGCGATGAACTACATGTGTGGATCATAACACCAACCTCTTCACAAAAAAGATTTCCTCTCTTACATGGCCCCACATGAATATAGAATCCCTCCACAATCCAAGAGCGACTGATAAGATTCACTTATTGAAGAATAGCTTTTCCAATCCCACTCAATGGTGGGATTTGGGATTTGAACCGACACCTCAACACACCTCATCAAGCACTTGAGACCACTCGGCCTGACAACACATTTGTTAAATGTCTCGATGGGATCGATATATGGCCCTGCCATTGCTCTGCCTAACTTTCATGGATTTCAATCAAGGGTTTACATACAGCAACTACAGTTTGTTAAGGTCTTTTGCCACGTAAATATTACAGGATGAGTTGGCCGAGTGGTTAAGGTGATGGACTGCTAATCCATTGTGCTCTGCATGCATGGGTTCGAATCCCATCCTCATCGTGTTACCAGTACAATTCTTTGCTTTATTATGGCTTTGGAAGATTTTGACTTTCACAAACACTGGTAAGATGGCCTACTGCCACCGCGAGAGCACAAGACTTGGTATCTTAGTGGTGAAGGCGATGAACTACATGTGTGGATCATAACACCAACCTCTTCGCAAAACATATTTCCTCTCTTGCATGGCCCCACATGAATATAGAATCCCTCCACAATCCTAGAGCGAATGATAAGATGCATGTATTGAAGAATAGCTTTTCCAAGGGCATCCTCGATGGTGGGATTTGAACTGACACCTCAACACACTTCATCAAGAACTTGAGACCACTCGTCCTGACAACACATTTGTTAAATGTCTCGATGGGATAGACAAATGGCACATCCATTGCTCTGCCTAACTTTCATTGATTTCAATCAAGGGTTTCATACAGCAACTACAGTTTTTTTAAGGTTATTTTCCACTTATATATTACAGGATGAGGTGGCCGAGTGGTTAAGGCGATGGATTGCTAATCCATTGTGCTCTGCATGCGTGGGTTCGAATCCCATCCTCATCGTGTAACCAGTACAATTCTGTGCTTTATTATGGCATTGGAAAATTTTGACTTTCACAAACACTGGTAAGATGGCCGACTGCCACCGCGAGAGCACAAGACTTGGTATCTTAGTGGTGAGGGCGATGAACTACATGTGTGGATCATAACACCAACCTCTTCACAAAACATATTTCCTCTCATGCATGGCCCCACATGAATATAGAATCCCTCCACAATCCTAGAGCGACTGATAACATTCAGGTATTGAAGAATAGCTTTTCCAAAGGGCAACCTCGATGGTGGGATTTGAACTGACACCTCAACACACTTCATCAAGAACTTGAGACCACTCGGCCTGACAACACATTTGTTAAATGTCTCGATGGGATAGACACATGGCACATCCATTGCTCTGCCTAACTTTCATATTTCAATCAGGGGTTTACATACAGCAACTACAGTTTTTTAAGGTCTTTTGCCACGTAAATATTACAGGATGAGGTGGCCGAGTGGTTAAGGCGATGGACTGCTAATCCATTGTGCTCTCCATGCATGTGTTCGAATCCCATCCTCATCGTGTAACCAGTACAATTCTCTGCTTTATTATGGCATTGGAAGATTTTGACTTTCACAAACACTTGTAAGATGGCCTACTGCCACCGCGAGAGCACAAGACTTGGTATCTTAGTGGTGAAGGCAATGAACTACATGTGTGGATCATAACACCAACCTCTTCTCAAAACATATTTCCTCTCTTGCATGGCCATACATGAATATAGAATCCCTCCACAATCCTAGAGCGACTGATAAGATGCATGTATTGAAGAATAGCTTTTCCAAAGGCAACCTCGATGGTGGGATTTGAACTGACACCTCAACACACTTCATCAAGAACTTGAGACCACTCGGCCTGACAACACATTTCTTAAATGTCTCGATGGGATAGACACATGGCACATCCATTGCTCTGCCTAACTTTCATTGATTTCAATCAAGGGTTTCATACAGCAACTACAGTTTTTTAAGGTCATTTGCCACGTAGATATTACAGGATGAGGTGGCCGAGTGGTTAAGGCGATGGACTGCTAATCCATTGTGCTCTGCATGCATGGGTTCAAATCCCATCCTCATCGTGTAACCAGTACAATTCTGTGCTTTATTATGGCATTGGAAGATTTTGACTTTCACAAACACTGGTAAGATGGCCGACTGCCACCGCGAGAGCGCAGGACTTGGTATCTGAGTGGTGAAGGCGATGAAATACATGTGTGGATCATAACACCAACCTCTTCACAAAACAGATTTCCTCTCTTGCATGGCCCCACATGAATATAGAATCCCTCCACAATCCTAGAGCGACTGATAAGATTCAGGTATTGAATAATAGCTTTTCCAAAGGGCAACCTCAATGGTGGGATTTGAACCGACACCTCAACACACCTCATCAAGCACTTGAGACCACTCGGCCTGACAACACATTTGTTAAATGTCTCGATGGCATCGATATATGGCCCTGCCATTGCTCTGCCTAACTTTCATATTTCAATCAGGGGTTTACATACAGCAACTAGAGTTTGTTAAGGTCTTTTGCCACTTAATTATTACAGGATGAGGTGGCCGAGTGGTTAAGGCGATGGACTGCTAATCCATTGTGCTCTGCATGCATGGGTTCGAATCCCATCCTCATCGTGTAACCAGTACAATTCTGTGCTTTATTATGGCATTGGAAGATTTTGACTTACACAAACACTGGTAAGATGGCCTACTGCCACCGCGAGAGCACAAGACAAGGTATCTTAGTGGTGAAGGCGATGAACTACATGTGTGGATCATAACACCAACCTCTTCGCAAAACATATTTCCTCTCTTGCATGGCCCCACATGAATATAGAATCCCTCCACAATCCTAGAGCGACTGATAATATGCATGTATTGAAGAATAGCTTTTCCAAGGGCAACCACGATGGTGGGATTTGAACTGACACCTCAACACACTTCATCAAGAACTTGAGACCACTCGGCCTGACAACACATTTGTTAAATGTCTCGATGGGATAGACACATGGCACATCCATTGCTCTGCCTAACTTTCATTGATTTCAATCAAGGGTTTCATACAGCAACTACAGTTTTTTAAGGTCATTTGTCACGTAGATGTTACAGGATTAGTTGGCCGAGTGGTTAAGGCGATGGACTGCTAATCAATTGTGCTCTGCATGCATGGGTTCAAATCCCATCCTCATCGTGTAACCAGTACAATTCTGTGCTTTATTATGGCATTGGAAGATTTTGACTTTCACAAACACTGGTAAGATGGCCGACTGCCACCGCGAGAGCGCAGGACTTGCTATCTGAGTGGTGAAGGCGATGAACTACATGTGTGGATCATAACACCAACCTCTTCACAAAAAAGATTTCCTCTCTTACATGGCCCCACATGAATATAGAATCCCTCCACAATCCAAGAGCGACTGATAAGATTCAGGTATTGAAGAATAGCTTTTCCAATCCCACTCAATGGTGGGATTTGGGATTTGAACCGACACCTCAACACACCTCATCAAGCACTTGAGACCACTCGGCCTGACAACACATTTGTTAAATGTCTCGATGGGATCGATATATGGCCCTGCCATTGCTCTGCCTAACTTTCATGGATTTCAATCAAGGGTTTACATACAGCAACTACAGTTTGTTAAGGTCTTTTGCCACGTAAATATTACAGGATGAGTTGGCCGAGTGGTTAAGGTGATGGACTGCTAATCCATTGTGCTCTGCATGCATGGGTTCGAATCCCATCCTCATCGTGTTACCAGTACAATTCTTTGCTTTATTATGGCTTTGGAAGATTTTGACTTTCACAAACACTGGTAAGATGGCCTACTGCCACCGCGAGAGCACAAGACTTGGTATCTTAGTGGTGAAGGCGATGAACTACATGTGTGGATCATAACACCAACCTCTTCGCAAAACATATTTCCTCTCTTGCATGGCCCCACATGAATATAGAATCCCTCCACAATCCTAGAGCGAATGATAAGATGCATGTATTGAAGAATAGCTTTTCCAAGGGCATCCTCGATGGTGGGATTTGAACTGACACCTCAACACACTTCATCAAGAACTTGAGACCACTCGTCCTGACAACACATTTGTTAAATGTCTCGATGGGATAGACAAATGGCACATCCATTGCTCTGCCTAACTTTCATTGATTTCAATCAAGGGTTTCATACAGCAACTACAGTTTTTTTAAGGTTATTTGCCACTTATATATTACAGGATGAGGTGGCCGAGTGGTTAAGGCGATGGATTGCTAATCCATTGTGCTCTGCATGCGTGGGTTCGAATCCCATCCTCATCGTGTAACCAGTACAATTCTGTGCTTTATTATGGCATTGGAAAATTTTGACTTTCACAAACACTGGTAAGATGGCCGACTGCCACCGCGAGAGCACAAGACTTGGTATCTTAGTGGTGAGGGCGATGAACTACATGTGTGGATCATAACACCAACCTCTTCACAAAACAGATTTCCTCTCTTGCATGGCCCCACATGAATATAGAATCCCTCCACAATCCTAGAGCGACTGATAAGATTCAGGTATTGAATAATAGCTTTTCCAAAGGGCAACCTCAATGGTGGGATTTGAACCGACACCTCAACACACCTCATCAAGCACTTGAGACCACTCGGCCTGACAACACATTTGTTAAATGTCTCGATGGCATCGATATATGGCCCTGCCATTGCTCTGCCTAACTTTCATGGATTTAAATCAAGGGTTTACATACAGCAACTACAGTTTTTTAAAGTCATTTGCCACATATATATTACAGGATCAGGTGGCCGAGTGGTTAAGGAGATGGACTGCTAATCCATTGTGCTCTGCATGCATGGGTTCGAATCCCATCCTCATTGTGTAACCTCTACAATTCTGTGCTTTATTATGGCATTGGAAGATTTTGACTTTCACAAACACTGGTAAGATGTCCTACTGCCACCGCAAGAGCACAAGACTTGGTATCTTAGTGGTGAAGGCGATGAACTACATGTGTGGATCATAACACCAACCTCTTCACAAAACAGATTTCCTCTCTTGCATGGCCCCACATGAATATAGAATCCCTCCACAATCCTAGAGCGACTGATAAGATTCATGTATTGAAGAATAGCTTTTCCAAAGGGCAACCTCAATGGTGGGATTTGAACCGACACCTCAACACACCACATCAAGAACTTGAGACCACTCGGCCTGACAACACATTTGTTAAATGTCTCGATGGGATCGATATATGGCCCTGCCATTGCTCTGCCTAACTTTCATGGATTTAAATCAAGGGTTTACATACAGCAACTACAGTTTTTTTAAGGTTATTTGCCACTTATATATTACAGGATGAGGTGGCCGAGTGGTTAAGGCGATGGATTGCTAATCCATTGTGCTCTGCATGCGTGGGTTCGAATCCCATCCTCATCGTGTAACCAGTACAATTCTGTGCTTTATTATGGCATTGGAAAATTTTGACTTTCACAAACACTGGTAAGATGGCCGACTGCCACCGCGAGAGCACAAGACTTGGTATCTTAGTGGTGAGGGCGATGAACTACATGTGTGGATCATAACACCAACCTCTTCACAAAACAGATTTCCTCTCTTGCATGGCCCCACATGAATATAGAATCCCTCCACAATCCTAGAGCGACTGATAAGATTCAGGTATTGAATAATAGCTTTTCCAAAGGGCAACCTCAATGGTGGGATTTGAACCGACACCTCAACACACCTCATCAAGCACTTGAGACCACTCGGCCTGACAACACATTTGTTAAATGTCTCGATGGCATCGATATATGGCCCTGCCATTGCTCTGCCTAACTTTCATGGATTTAAATCAAGGGTTTACATACAGCAACTACAGTTTTTTAAAGTCATTTGCCACATATATATTACAGGATCAGGTGGCCGAGTGGTTAAGGAGATGGACTGCTAATCCATTGTGCTCTGCATGCATGGGTTCGAATCCCATCCTCATTGTGTAACCTCTACAATTCTGTGCTTTATTATGGCATTGGAAGATTTTGACTTTCACAAACACTGGTAAGATGTCCTACTGCCACCGCAAGAGCACAAGACTTGGTATCTTAGTGGTGAAGGCGATGAACTACATGTGTGGATCATAACACCAACCTCTTCACAAAACAGATTTCCTCTCTTGCATGGCCCCACATGAATATAGAATCCCTCCACAATCCTAGAGCGACTGATAAGATTCATGTATTGAAGAATAGCTTTTCCAAAGGGCAACCTCAATGGTGGGATTTGAACCGACACCTCAACACACCACATCAAGAACTTGAGACCACTCGGCCTGACAACACATTTGTTAAATGTCTCGATGGGATCGATATATGGCCCTGCCATTGCTCTGCCTAACTTTCATGGATTTAAATCAAGGGTTTACATACAGCAACTACAGTTTTTTAAAGTCATTTGCCACATATATATTACAGGATCAGGTGGCCGAGTGGTTAAGGAGATGGACTGCTAATCCATTGTGCTCTGCATGCATGGGTTCGAATCCCATCCTCATTGTGTAACCTCTACAATTCTGTGCTTTATTATGGAATTGGAAGATTTTGACTTTCACAAACACTGGTAAGATGGCCGACTGCCACCGCGAGAGCACAAGACTTGGTATCTTAGTGGTGAAGGCGATGAACTACATGTGTGGATAAAAACACCAACCTCTTCGCAAAACATATTTCCTCTCTTGCATGGCCCCACATGAATATAGAATCCCTCCACAATCCTAGAGCGACTGATAAGATTCATGTATTGAAGAATAGCTTTTCCAAGGGCAACCTCGATGGTGGGATTTGAACCGACACCTCAACACACCTCATAAAGCACTTGAGACCACTCGGCCTGACAACACATTTGTTAAATGTCTCGATGGGATCGATATATGGCCCTGCCATTGCTCTGCCTAACTTTCATGGATTTAAATCAAGGGTTTACATACAGCAACTACAGTTTTTTAAGGTCATTTGCCACTTATATATTACAGGATGAGGTGGCCGAGTGGTTAAGGCGATGGACTTCTAATCCATTGTGCTCTGCATTCATGGGTTTGAATCCCATCCTCATTGTGTAACCAGTACAATTCTGTGCTTTATTATGGCATTGGAAGATTTTGACTTTCACAAACACTGGATGGCCGACTGCCACCGCGAGAGCACAGGACTTGGTATCTGAGTGGTGAAGGCGATTAACTACTTCGGAAAACATTTGTTCTTTCCTCTCTTGCATGGCCCCACATGAGTTTCAAATCCCTGCACAATCCTAGAGCAACTGATAAGATTCAGGTACTGAAGAATAGCTTTACCAAGGGCAACCTCAACTGTGGGATTTGATCCGACACCTCAACACACTTAATCAATATCTTGAGACCACTCGGCCTGACAACACATTTGTTAAAGTGCATTTAAAGTTGTGACAATTCTGACAAAACCAACCATGTGAAATATGACATAAACCTGTGCATTATAAAGGGTGGCATAAGCATCACTTAATAAATGCTTTATAAATCATATTAAATTGAGGCTTCACAAAGCATTAATAACCTTGTCATGCATATTGGCAAAGTATTGCAATGCCAGGATAGTGGGCTAGATTGCTGGGACCACACATATTTGAAAATGTATGCATGCATAACTTTAAGTTGGTTTGGAAAAAAGCATCTGTTAAATTGTTTATATTATATTACTCTAAAACATTTCTAGGATGGCCCAACCTCTTTCCCTCTTTGGTGCAAAGCCAATATTGGACCTGACCTCAACGTTCCCCAAACTGCAGGATGACAAACGATCTAAAGTGCCAACACGCACAGCCAAAAACATTGGAAGCATTTTAAAAATAATTTTGAATATTTAGCCTAATTAAACCCCCCCCCCACCCCTATTTTTTGAAAAACAACATTTGTTTTTCTGTGTACACAACAATGCTTAAACCACATCAGGGGATTACTTTTGAGTTCTGGGAAAGATCTAAGAAATTTAGATTTTTGAGTTTTGTTGCATTTCCTTCACTGTTGTTTGGTTAGCTGTGTTTTTGTAACACAGTAAGAGCACATGTGATGAGTTCGCAAATCAAATGCCCACTTGTGGTGCTGCTGAACAGCAAAAAGCAAGTAAGTTTACCTTTAGTTATTGTAATTTAAATACATTTGTTGTAGTTAAGTGTTGAGTTAGATTACCTAGCTACCTCATTAATTATTTTAAACCATTTTGGTGACTTCACAGTAATTACTAGCTAGCTAGCAGGCTCAGTTGAATAAAAATCCCCCTAGATACAGTCAATTCTCATAGTCACGTCATGAGATTTGTAAATGAAAGAGGAATGTTCTTAATACGAATCGAAACCAGTTTCCCATCTCCCCGTTTAGAGTATTTCTGGCACAGAACAGAAATGCCCTTATCTAGATGGTGTGATAAAAGCGTAGTGGTTAGAGCATTGGACCAGTAACCGAAAGGTTGCATGATCGAATCTCTGAAAAATCTGTCATTTCTTTTTTACGGTTACTAGTCCAATGCTCTAACCACTAGGCTACCCTGCCGCCCCATTCTGCCCCTGGGCGGGGCAGTTAACCCACTGTTCCTAGGCTGTCATTGAAAATAAGAATTTGTCCTTAACTGACTTGCCTATTATATAAAAAAGGAAATCCCCAGCCCCATGCTGATAGAAATTTGGTAAAAATGGATTTAAGTTTCCCTGCATTAAAGTCCCCAGCCACTAGGAGCGCAGCCTCTGGATGAGCATTTTCCTGTTCCTTATGGAATACAGCTCATTGTGTGCGGTCTTAGTGTCAGAATCAGTCTGTGGTGGTATGTAGATATCTACAAAAATACAGATGAAAACTCTCTAGGTAGATAGGGTGATCTACAGCTTATCATGAGCTACTCTACCTCTGATTACCAAAACCTCACCTGATCCACAGGTTACTGTAGGTTGTGAGAGGTATTTACATGGATTGATAGACCTGCAGAGTTTGCATTTGTTTGTGTGTGTGTGTGTGTGTGTGTGTGTGTGTGTGTGTGTGTGTGTGTGTGTGTGTGTGTGTGTGTGTGTGTGTGTGTGTGTGTGTGTGTGTGTGTGTGTGTGTGTGTGTCAGAGCCAATCTGAGACTACTGCACCAGTTATTCCTCTTCTGTTCCAAGCTGGAGACCAGGGCTTCACAGCCACAAAGTCATAATTATAGCTAAACCCTTCCCATTTCCACAATTGACGTGATTTAAAATCTAACCCTAACCTAGACGGTCAAGTTTGATGTGTTGGTCCACCAGATCTTCCGAGCATTTGGCCGGAAATGTCTGAGAACGAGATTAAGTGTTATTGACTAACATGACTTCACTTTAGAGCATTTGAAGCATCCTTCAGCACAACATGCCACCCTTTATAAAGAACATGATAATATCATATTCGACATAGTGGGGGTTATATCACATTGACATTTGTGGTTATGTCACACATTTATGAACCATGACATATGGTTATAGAATCTTTGTAACAGATGTATGTGGTTCTTGTGAAGGCATTATGAAGACTTTATGAAGCCTTTATAAGCTGAATGTCATTTAAAGCAGGACCTACTTGTCATTTGCTATGTTAAACCTACCCTTTGGAATGACTTTGATAGCAATACTGAATGTATTTAGTTATTAAAAGATCCCTCAATACTCATTCACACGATAGCACATTCACTTTTTTTAAATTAACCAAGTCAGTTAAAAAATAAATTATTATTTACAATGACGGCCTACCCCGGCCAAACCCGGACCAATTGTGTGCCGCCCTATGGGACTCCCAATCACGGCCAGATGTGATGCAGCCTGGATTCAAACCTGAGACTGCAGTGACACCTCTTGCACTGAGATGCAGTTCCTTAGACAGCTGCGCCACTCGGACATAGTCAGTGACAAATATCTAAGCTAAGCAAGGCTGGGCTTGGTTAAAACCCTGGATGGGAGACCAAATGAAAAGCTGTAGAGCGATCTAGTAGGAGGTGCTGCCCAGCCTATTGTTTTTTCTGATAGTGGATATAACATAGTTTCAAAGGTACAATTCAACATATGTTATACAAGGTTTATCATTTATCGTTATCATTATCATTATTATTATGTAGAAAACATAATCCTGTGTTTGAAATTTCACCCTCAAAACAACAGTTGATTACTTTTTGGTATTTTCCACATTGATTCCACATCCAGCTAGCATAGGCCTAACAATAACATAACCATAACATCTACTTTGTTTAAGAGTGTTTTGCAGAGTGTTGTAACTTGTGTACATTATTTTCCAGGAGCTGGAACATGGTGGCCACACTGTCCGACAGGCTGCAGTGAAATAGCGGAAAGCCTATTTCCTCCTCCTCCTCTCCTCCGGTTCTCCTCCCTATTTGGCTTATGTCCCCCTCAGGCCAGGCCACATTAACCTCTCTAGGCTAGGGGGCTGTATGTTCACGTCCGGATGAAAAGCATGCCCAAAGTAAACTGCCTGCTACTCAAGCACAGAAGCTAGGATATGCATATTATTAGTAGATTTGGATAGACTACACTCTGAAGTTTCCAAAACTGTTTGAATAATGTCTGTGAGTATAACAGAACTTATTTGGTAGGCGAAACCCCGACAAACCATCCAGGATTTTTTTTGATGAGATGACAATGTTTTCAATGAGTTTTCTATGTGGATCTAGATTTCTAAGGCACTTGGTTGCAGTTCCTATTGATTCCACTAGATGTCAACAGGCTTTAGAAATTGGTTGATGTTTTTCCTTTGAGTAATGAAGAAGTAGCCATTTCCTATCTGGGTGGATAGCCAAGTGTACTGCTGTGGGTGGGGAGCGTGACCTGAAGCTCGCTCAACATTCATTGTATCCGCTATTGAACACAGTCTATCCCGTCTTAAATTGTATTGATTATTATTTTTTTTTTTAAATACCTAAAGTTGGATTAGGAAAGTTTACAGGTAACTTATTAGATAATGTTTAGTAATGTTTAGTCATGTCGGGCGAGTTGGAACCGGTATTTTTCTGAATCAAACGCGCCAAATAAATGGCCAGATATAACGGCGGAATTTATCGAACAAAATAACCATTTGTGATGTTTATGGGACATATTCGAGTGCCAACAGAAGAAGCTCTTCAAAGGTAAGGCATGAATTATATCGTTATTTCTGAGTTTTGTGTCTCGCCTGGCGGGTTGAAATATGATTGTCATGTGTTTTTTTGATGGGGTGCTGTCCTCAGATAATAGCATGTTTGGCTTTCGCCGTAAAGCATTTTTGAAATCTGACATTTACTTCTTGTTAATCCAATTCTTTCTCAGATAGATTAACCTTTCATAGAGCTTTTGGTTACCTTTTGTAAAGTGCTTGATGATGCCAAATATCTTTCTGACATGCTCCAATCAAGCTCTCTTGACCTAGAAATGGCTGTGCATCTAGCAGGTGCCCTTACAGACACATTACAGGACTAAAGAAGTGAGGGTTACTTTGGAGAACTATGGAAAGAGGTTGAAGAGATTGCAGAGCACTGCAATAACCAACAAACAGTGTGTAAAAGACAACCGAAAACAAGCTTAAGATTTCACGACGCATTGATGATGAGCACTCTAGGACAGAAAAATAGTGACCAAAATTATGGTGAGAGCTTCCAAAAAGCTATCTTTTATCAGGTGCTTGACAGTCTCACAGCTGAGCTGCAGAGGCATTTTTCAAAGTAGAATTGGGAGATATTGCAAGGGGTTCAGTCTCTCAACCCAAATAGTACAACATTCTTGAATGAGGAGCCTCGGTTTGCCTTTGCTCAGAACTTTGAGTCAGATTTAGAGGGCCTCAAACATGAGGTTCATCAAACCAGGCGGCTTCTTGATAGGAGAGAGAAAAATGGAAGGGACAGACCGTCTACTCTCCTTGACTTTGTTGTGTTTCTAGAACCTTATAAAAAGATCTTCAATGAGCTACTTCGACATTGTGAGATTTCAGTTGTTCCACCAGTAGTGGAGCACTATATATAGTGCTTCTTGCAAGAGTAGCTTCTCAGCTTTAAAACCGATTTAAACATACATTAGGACAACAATGGTTGATGACAGGTTAAATCACCTCTGAATTCAGTGTTGAGTCAAGGAGGGCATGCTCCCTCAACATGGATGAGGTTGTGAAACATTTTGGCAGTTCTCACCAGAACCACAGAATTATGCTGTTTTAAATCTACCTAGGATAATCTGGCACTTAGGTGGTCCCTCTGGTCATGATTAACACCTGCACTGTGTACTAGCTAGAACACTGACATTCTAAAATGATACATCCAAAGGGTACCATGTCACACAGATTTAATTTGGTCTTAATTAGGCTAATTCCAAAACACTTCTTTGCTATTAGTTAACATAATATGTATGAGCATAAATTTGATACTGTACGTTTGTAATATTGATGGGCACCACCATTTTTTTCCCCCAAGTCCATTTCTGCTTGACACCTGATGTCAAATTGCTGTGTTTTTGTAATTTATGTGACATGCAAATGCTATCTTATCTCCTTGGTTCATGCGCTTTATTTTCTGAAAATATGGATGTTCAACACACTTATAGACCCAGATTATATATTCATGAAAACAGAGTGGCCCAAGTCTCTCCTGTATGTGAGTACAGTACTGTGTGTGTGTGTGTGAGAGAGAGAGAGAGAGAAAGAAATTGAGCTGCAGTTCCGAGGTAGAGACACTGACTATTTAAAGAATGTTAATGAATTCTAGTGAAGTAACCCTTTTGGACCACATTATCTGCCACATTGAAGAACTACGGGTTAAGTTAATTTTCTAATCAACAATCGTAGGATTCATTCAGGCTCCTTAGATGCCAGGTTAGGGTTACATACACATTTTCTGTCATTGTCTATGGACCCCCTGAAGTAGCCTTGGCCACCCCCTGGCCTCCCCATGTATAAAACTCTAGTTCTGCCACTGCACCTGTACTGGCTATCTCAGACACTCAGAGATGGGGGGGCGTTTCTTGCCCTGGTGGCTGAGAGAGAGGGTGTGAGGGGAAGTCTTTGTATCATGAGAGAGAGAGAGACTTGCTCTTGCTCTAGTCCTTCTCAACATGAGATCCTGATATATTTCATATTTCTTTGTTTTTAGAATGAGATAAACACTCTAATCGAAAAATAATTCCAGACAAGAAGTGAGGAACAACAACTCTGTTCATTCAGAACAGGAAAAAAAGTAACTTTGCGCCTCAAGTTAAGAAGTTTTGACTCTAGCTAGCTAGCTACACAACAAAGACCTAGCCAGCAGACTAACGAGCTAGAACAAACCTAGTAAGGGGAGTTAATACAACTACATCAAACGACCAAACTGAGTGAGTAAACTCCTCCTCAGCACAGAATCGATTCTCTACCCTAAAGAGACCAAAAATGACACAACGAGGAAAGCTTTTAAACAGAAACTACTAAAGGGGAGGCCAGAAACCCTTTTCACAGACCACTACAAAAACGGTGACGTGAGTAATCTCATCTTCCTCACTGACCAGCCAAATGCATGGCGCTCAGCAGTCTGCTCTCACTACCCATCCATAAAGAAAGAGGGAATCTGTAATGGGTGAAAGCTGAAAGTCAAAGAGACAGATGACCCTGACAGAACCATGATAACAATCAACCTCTACAAGACTGGGACTGTCATGGTGCAAGGTAACAGACTGGGACTGTCATGGTGCAAGGTAACAGACTGGGACTGTCATGGTGCAAGGTAACAGACTGGGACTGTCATGGTGCAAGGTAACATTAGGCTGTTTGAAACAGACTTTCAGACCATTAAGGAGAGAGCAGAGAGAGAGAAGGACACCACCAGTGACATGCCCTCCCACAAGACAAACTCCACCAGCACCATCCTCACCCCTACTCTCCCCACCCAAAAAGGCACATCCAGCACCTCTCTTCCCACCATAGTGGAGGACACGCCCCAGGAGGAGAGCGACCCCCTCAATGCAGAGCAGGCTCAGGCCCTCCTCACCACCATGGCTGTCATGGGGGATGAGTTCACCAAACTGGAGGGGGAGGTGATCCTGCTGAGGGAGAGCGTGAGCAAACAGCAACCAGACAACCACACCTTAGAGGAGCTCCTAACCAAGGTGCGGACAGAGCAGGACACCAGACTTGCAACACAGCTGAAAGAGGTTCAGCAAGAGAGAGACGGACTCAAGAGAGAGCTGGCTGATCTAACAAAGGAGGTGAGAGAGCTCCAAAAAGACAGGCAGAACAGTAATAACAATCTGACCACACTAAGAGAGGAGCTGCATGAGAGAAAGAGAACAGAGGACAGGCTGCAGGAGAGAGAGAACAGAGGACAGGCTGCAGGAGAGAGAGAGAACAGAGGACAGGCTGCAGGAGAGACAGAGGACAGAGAACAGGCTGCAGGAGAGAAAGAGAACAGAGGACAGGCTGCAGGAGCAGCTAGATCACCACTCTATGACCTGCCCTCACACGCAGAGTCGCCCAGCTCAACCAGCCAGGCTTCCCAGCCCTGCCTGCTGCACCCCTCCTCCCCAACCCACAGAACAGCCTCCCACTGACAGCGGCACCGGCACAGACCAGCCACACACCAGCTCCAACACCCACCAGCCCCCACTCTACCCCCTCCAGTCCAGAAGAAACCCTGGCTGACATCGTCCTGTTGATGGACTCAAATGGGAAGTTTGTTCAGGAGAATAAACTTTTCCCTAGACACAAAACGAGAAAGGTGTGGTGCACAACAACGCAGAGTGCCATGGAGCTGTTCGATAAGGCCCATCTCGGGTCGCCAAGCCACGTAATCATACATACCGGAAGCAACGAACGGCGTGCTCAGCAGGAGAGGGTGGCGACTTCACTACGGGGAGTGATTGAGAAGGCCTCTGCAATCTTCCCCAACTCAAGAATCGTGGTGTCAACCCTTCTACAGAGGAAGGACTTCCAATCCAAATAATAAATGTCAGCCTCTCCCGGGACTGTGCCCTGCGACCCAATGTACACCTGGCCCATCATCCCACCCTCGATCTGGACTGTCTCTATGACCATGTTCACCTGTACAGGGAGACAGTCCCCATCCTTGCCAAGACTCCCAAGGACGTCACTTTAAACCGCAGTCCGACCTCTCCACCCAGGAACAGCAGAACAATCTCCACCCCGCCAAGATCACAGAGACAACACCCCGGACCAGCAACCTGGAACCCCCAGCCACGACCACAGCACCACCAACCTCAATGCCCACCACAGCCAGCGCAGCACAGACCACCCCAGCCCAGCTTCAGAGCCACCCAGACGAGGCCTCCCACCCCCCTGCCCCTCACCACAGACCCACACTTGGAGGTGCCACAGCCCAGCTGGCAGAGCTACACACAGGCTGTGAGAGGAGCAACTGGACCAGCCCCCACCAACCAAATGAGTGACATTAAACAAATGCTGAGTCTACTATGCTCACATGTGATAGGCCGAGGGTCATGGTAAGATGAGCACAAGAACTCCACAAGAACTCCACCATCCTCACACTACTCACACTACACCCACCCAAGTGGCATGACACAAATTAAATGATAAACAAATCCCATTTGCATAATAAGAGTTTACTTTAATTGAAAAATCTTATTTTAATAGTTCTTGTTGGATTGTGAGTGTTTGTCTCATTTTGAAGGTAAAGAAAAAAAAATTAAAGTTGTGAAATCTTTTTACGTTGCATGTTGGAATTTGCAAGGGTTGAAGTCCTCTGCTTTTGGACTAAAGAGCAGAAACCCAGACTTCCTGAAAGAAATTGGTGATGTCGACATTGTAGTACGACAGGAAACATGGTGCAGAGGTGATGTTTCCACTGGCTGTCCACTATGTTATCGGGAGATAATCATACCATCCACTAAATTAAAAGGAATCAAACAGGGCAGAGACTCAGGGGTAATGCTAATATGGTATGAATCTGAACTAATTAATTCAATCGAATTGAACAAAACAGGTGAATTCTTTATATGGTTAAAAACCCTCAGAGTCACCCTACTTCAATGAAGAGAGTTTCTCCATTCTAGAGGGGGAATTTAGTCACTTTCAGGCCCAAGGCAACGTACTGGTCTGTGGAGACCTGAATGCTAGAACAGCAAAAGAACAAGACACTATTAACAGTCACCTACCAGGAAGCAACAACCTTTCCCTCCCCACATACCCCCATAGAAACAACTATGACAAAGTGAAAAACAAAAACGGAGTACAGCTCGTGAAGCTCTGTCGAACACTGGGTCTGTACATGGTCAATGGTAGGCTGAGAGGGGACTCTTTTGGTAGGTACACCTACAGCTCATCCCTTGGCAGCAGCACTGTAGACTACTTCCTCACCGACCTAAACCCAGAGTCTCTCAGAGCCTTCACAGTCAGCCCACTAACACCTCTCTCAGACCACAGTAAAATCACAGTGTATCTGAGAAGAGCAGAACCCAACCATGAAGCATCACAGCCCAATAAATTACATGGTACAAAACAGGCCTATAGATGGAGTGCAAACAGTACAGACATCTACCAAAAAAGCTATTAGTAGCCAAAAAATACAATCTCTCCTGGAGAACTTTTTAGCCTTAAATTCTCCTACAGCAATGAAGGTGTACATTTGGCTGTTTGGAACATAAACTTTATATTTGACAAATTAGCCTGCTTGGCTAATTTAAAGAAGCATAAGAGCAAACCAGAAATAACAGACAATGAAAAATGGTTTGATAATGATTACAAAAATCTAAGATTGTCATTGAGAAATATATCTAATCAAAAACACAGAGAACCAGAAAACAAAAATATACGCCTTCAATATGGGGAAACACTGAAGCAATACAAACACACCCTAAGAACCAAAAAGGAACAGCACATTAGAAATCAGATGGAATTGAGGAATCCATAGAATCAAACCGCTTCTGGGAGAATTGGAATAAATTAAACAAACCTCATCATGTGGAGAAATCACTTTGCAAACCTCTACAGCAATATAACAAAGAGCCCAGAACAAAAAGATATACAAGAAAAATTACAAATCCTTGAATCAGCAGTCAAAGACTATCAGAATCCTGTGGATACCCCAATTACAGAAGAAGAATTATTGGAAAAACTATGCACTCTACAACCCAAAAAGGCATGTGGTGCTGATGGTATTTTAAATTAAATTATCAAATATATAGACCACAAATTCAAATTGGCTATACTCAAACTCTTCAACATTATCCTCACTGCAGGTATTTTCCCCGATATTTGGAACCAGGGATTGATCACACCAATCTATAAAAATGGAGACAAATTTGACCCAAATAATTACAGAGGAATTTGCGTTAACAGCAACTTGGGGAAAATTCTCTGCAGTATTATAAATAGCAGACTACATCATTTCCTTGACGAACACAACGTCCTGAGCAGAAGCCAGATTGGATTTCAAAAAAATTATAGTGAATTGGCAAAAACATTAGAAGAATCGGCAGCACCTGGTATCACCCTACACAACACTGAAATCAAGCGTCTGCTGTACGCAGATGACCTGGTGCTGCTGTCTCCCACTAAAGAGGGGTTACAGCAGCGCCTAGATCATCTAGGTGACCTAAACTGGGACATGCTTAATCTCACACAAATTATCAATGAACCCACCAGGTACAACCCCAAATCAGTAAACACGGGCACCCTCATAGATATCATCCTAACTCACTCGCCCTCCAAATACACCTCTGCTGTTTTCAATCAAGATCTCAGCGATCACTGCCTCATTGCCTGCATCCGTAATGGGTCTGCGACCAAACGACCACTCCTCATCACTGTCAAACGCTCCCTGAAACACTTCTGCGAACAGGCCTTTCTAATCGACCTGGCGGGGTATCGTGGAATGACATTGAACTCATCCCGTCAGTAGATGATGCCTGGCTATTCTTTAAAAGTGCCTTCCTCACCATCTTAAATAAGCATTCCCCTCTCACAAAATGTAGAACTAGGAATAGATATAGTCCTTGGTTGACTCCAGACCTGTCTGCCCTTGACCAGCACAAAAACATCCTGTGGAGTTCTGCATTAGCATCGAACAGCCCCCGTGATATGCAACTTTTCAGGGAAGATAGGAACAAATATACACAGACAGTTAGAAAAGCTAAGGCAAGCTTTTTCAAACAGAAATTTGCAACCTGTAGTACAAACTCAAAAAAGTTCTGGGACACTGTAAAGTCCATGGAGAATAAGAGCACCTCCTCCCAGCTGCCCACTGCTCTGAGGCTAGGAAACACTGTCACCACCGATCTACAGCTGGCCATGCTTTCCACATGGATACACCTACCCCGGTCAACTGCCCGGTACCCTCCACAGCAAGCCGCCAAAGCCCCCACCATTTCTCCTTTACCCAAATCCAGATAGCTGATGTTCTGAAAGAGCTGCAAAATCTGGAGCCCTACAAATCAGCCGGGCAAGACAATCTGAACCATCTCTTTCTAAAATGGTCTGCCGAAATTGTTGCAACCCCTATTACTAGCCTGTTCAACCTCTCTTTCGTATCGTCTGAGATTCCCAAAGATTGGAATGCTGCCGTGGTCATCCCCCTCTTCAAAGGGGGTGACACTCTAGACCCAAACTGCTACAGACCTATATCTATCCTACCCTGTCTTTCTAAGGTCTTCGAAAGCCAAGTTAACATGCAGATAACTGACCATTTCGAATCCCACCATACCTTCTCCGCAATCTGGTTTCAGAGCTGGTCATGGGTGCACCTCAGCCACGCTCAAGGTTCTAAACAACATCATAACCGCCATCGATAAGAGACATTACTGTGCAGCTGTATTCATCGACCTAGCCAAGGCTTTCGACTCTGTCAATCAAAACATTCTTATTGGCAGATTCGACAAACTAAATGCATGCTATTCAATCGATCACTGCCCGCACCTGCTCGCCCGTCCAGCATCACTACTCTGGACGTCTCTGACGTCATTTGTAGTTGTCCAGAATACGTGGACAACTACAAATGCCTGGGTGTCTGGTTAGACTGTAAACTCTCCTTCCAGACTCACATTAAGCATCTCCAATCCAAAATTAAATCTAGAATTGGCTTCCTATATCGCAACAAAGCATCCTTCACAAATGCTGCAAAACATACCCTCGGAAAACTGACCATCCTACCGATCCTCGACTTCGGTGATGTCATCTATAAAATAGCCTCCAACACTCTACTCAACAAACTGGATGCAGTCTATCACAGTGCCATCCGTTTTGTCACCAAAGGCCCATACACTACCCACCATTGCGACCTGTACGCTCTCGCTGGTTTGCCCTCGCTTCATACTCGTCGCCAAACCCACTGGCTACAGGTTATCTTCAAGTCTCTGCTAGGTAAAGCCCCACCTTATCTCAGCTCACTGGTCACCATAGCAGCACCCACTCGTAGCACTCGCTCCAGCAGGAATATCTCACTGGTCACCCCCAAAGCCAATTCCTCCTTTGGTCATCTTTCCTTCCAGTTCTCTGCTGCCCATGACTGGAACGAATTTCAAAAATCTCTGAAGCTGGAGACTCACATCTCCCTCACTAGCTTTAAGCACCAGCTGTCAGAGCAGCTCACAGATCACTGCACCTGTACATAGCCCATCTGTAAACAGCCCATCTATCTACCTACCTCATCCCCATAATGGTATTTATTTATTTTGCTCCTTTGCACCCCAGTATCTCAAACCTGCACATTCATCTTCTGCCGATCTACCAATTCCAGTGTTTAATTGCTATATTGTAATTACTTCGCCACCATGGCCTATTTATTTCCTTAACTTACCTCATTTGCACTCACTGTATATAGACTTTTTGTTTTCTTTTATTCTACTGTATTATTGACTGTATGTTTTGTTTATTCCATGTGTAACTCTGTGTTGTTGTATGTGTCGAATTGCTACACTTTATCTTGATCAGGTCGCAGTTGCAAATGAGAACTTGTTCTTAACTAGCCTACCTGGTTAAATAATAGGTCAAATTAAAAAATCTCCACAGGTTCTGTCAGACCTGGGCTCTGACCGTTAACCTAAAAATAAACAAATATAATGATATTACAAAAAAGGTCCAGGAAATAAGGATGACAAATATAAATATAAATTGGACACAGTTCTATTAGAACACACCAAAAACTACACATATCTAGAACTAAATATCAGCAACACAGGTAGCTTTCACATGGCTGTGAATGAGCTGAGAGACAGCAAGAAGAGCATTCTATGCATTTAAAAGGAACAGCAAAATCGAAATTCCAATTAGAATCTGGCTCAAACTTTTTAAATCAGTTATAGAACCAATTGCTCTATATGGCAGTGAAGTATGGGGTCCAATCTCTAATAATGAATTTACCAAATGGGACAAACATCCAATCAAAATACTGCATGCAGAGTTTTGCAAGACTGCATTGCAAGTGCAAAGAAAAATTCCAAATAACGCATGTAGAGCAGAATTGGGCCAAAAAAGAGCCATCAAATTTTACAACCACCTAAAAACATTGACCCCAAAACATTCCATCACACAGCTCTGCAATGTCAAGAGATGAAAAAAGAGAAGAGTCCCCTCAGCCAGCTGGTTCTGAGTCTCAGTTCACCAACCCAAACCAACCCCATAGAGCCTCAGGACAGCACTCAGAAAATCAATCCAACCAATTCATCACAAAAAAAAAGAAAAATATGTCACCTATTGGAAAAACACCACAATAAATCTGACCACTGTGACTGATAGAAAACTGAGGAAAACATTGACTAGGTACAGACTCAGTGAGCACAGTCTGGGTATAGAGACCGGTTGTCACAGACAAACCTGGCTGCCCAGAGAGGACAGGCTGTGCTCACTCTGCTCCAGGGGAGAGGTAGAGGCAGAGCTGCATTTCCTATTACACTGTGACAAATA
Organism: Oncorhynchus kisutch; assembly: GCF_002021735.2. Taxonomy (NCBI): domain Eukaryota; kingdom Metazoa; phylum Chordata; class Actinopteri; order Salmoniformes; family Salmonidae; genus Oncorhynchus; species Oncorhynchus kisutch. Next base: position 3,424,281 of record NC_034198.2, read on the forward strand.
CTCAGACCTAAGAGAATATTTATTTCCCAAAATTATAATTCAATACAAAGAATTTGAAACTATAAAAGATTAATAAAAATCTAATATTTATTGGGTGAAAAGCCAAAATGTGAAGTTTTGGCAGCCAAATGTGTCCTCCTGCCACTGTCCTCCTGTACCTGAGGGACAGCCAGTGAAAAGTGCAAAGTAATGTCGCTAATATTTCCCATTGTGTTTTGTCTTTCATACAACATCATGTGTCTTCTCAGTCATGTTGACACTGGTCCACTACCATTTGTTACGGTTTTCTTCCGTCGAAAGAGAGTCGGACTAAAATGCAGCGTGGTAATTCTGATACATGTTTAATAATGATGAAACACAAACAACACAAAAACAACAAACGGAATGTGAAAACCTATACAGCCTATCTGGTGACAACTAACACAGAGACAGGAACAATCACCCACAAAACACTGAAAGAATATGGCTGCCTAAATATGGTTCCCAATCAGAGACAACGATAATCACCTGCCTCTGATTGAGAACCACCTCAGGCAGCCATAGACTTTACTAGACAACCCTACTAAGCCACAATCCCAATACCTACTAAAACCCCAATACAAAAACACACCACAAAATAAACCCATGTCACACCCTGGCCTGACCAAATAAAGAAAGAAAACACAAAATACTAAGACCAGGGCGTGACACCATTGCTTTAAGGTATTGTTGTTCTCATTAATATTGCTGTTGTAGTTAATGGTAATCCCATGTCCACTACAACTATTGCTGTTGGTCCCACCATTTATTTATATATATATATATACATCTTTTTCGATATGTATACTTTGACAATGTAAGTATTAATGAACTTGCCATGTCAATTTAATTTGAGAGAGAGAGAGAGAGAGAGAGAGAGAGAGAGAGAGAGAGAGAGAGAGAGAGAGAGAGAGAGAGAGAGAGAGAGAGAGAGAGAGAGAGAGAGAGAGAGAGAGAGAGAGAGAGAGAGAGAGAGAGAGATTTTTCAGATTATGGAGTATTTGATGGCTTGAGATTGAATGCATGTGCTACTCTAGAATGCCAGCAGTGTTATGGGCTGGTACCTTAAGGTTCTTAAGGACACTTAACTTGAGGTTAGAAGGACACCTGCTTCATGGTAACATATTGGGGCAGCATTTCTGTACAGCCGCCAGTTTGCATCCCTGTAACCTCTTCTTACACCGCAAATTCCCAGCTAGTTAAATCGTCCTTACATTCCCTTAGCCTTGCCCTCTGAATCTGACAATGTTACCCCTACCAACCCTGAGACCCTCATACCCCCTTCCAGATGTTTAGATAGCATATTGACACAAGCAAGTCATTTCTCACAGAGATTAAGTGGTCTTATAGGTAACCAAAATCACTCCTACATGCACCCATATACCATAAAAACATGAATACCATGAGAACATGAAGAAACACTTAACTTTGCCATTCAACCTCAATCAACCCGCCATATTGACGAAAGACCTCAACAAATGATGGTTACTCTAAGAGGTCAATCTCCCAATCTCCCCCAGCCCTCCTGGCCTGGCTCAGGCTTTAGGAATGTGTGTGTGCCAGGGTGTCATGGAGAAGTTATGTTTATTGTTTCAAGAAAGAGGTGGGGAGAGGGTGTGTGTGTGTGTGTGTGTGTGTGTGTGTGTGTGTGTGTGTGTGTGTGTGTGTGTGTGTGTGTGTGTGTGTGTGTGTGTGTGTGTGTGTGTGTGTGTGTGTGTGTGTGTGTGTGTGAAAAAAGGGCAGGTGTAATAACAACCAGGTGAGACGAGCTTTGTAATCCTTGTGGAATGTGACCGCTTCTCAAAAACCAGGGTTTAGAAGAAAAAATATATACAAAATAGAAATAGAAATGAGAGAGAGTGAGTGAGTGAAATAGATGGGGACATTATTGTTTACCCCCTTTTTTTAAAGGTCACAACTACTTCACCTCTTAAAAATGCAACGGTTGTAGTGATCATTGCGATGTAAAAACAGATCTGCTGAACTGAGGGCAGTGCCAAATTCACTCTTAGCAGAGGGTCCTCTGCCAGTGAATGTTTCAACTGTTTACCTAGCAACTTTTCTTTTCATATTTAAAAACATGTTTTTGTGTCAAATTCGGATTATTCTTGCATTGTAAATTAGCAGTTGTCAAAGAATGAACAGTAACAATATTAGGTGGAGGTATCTAACATTCAGTGTAGGCCCACTAGACTACACTAGACTAGTAAGCAGTCATTTTTATCGAGCAATAAGTGTACAAAAACCCCTTTCCTCAAACCGTATTCCTGTCTTTTATAAGGGCAGTCCAGTTAAAAACATGATTTTCCTATTGTTTCTACGATATTTCCTCACTATGAGGTCAAAATAACACTGAAATTGTGAAAGTTACGATAATAACCTTTTTTGTGTAAGAGCTGATGTAACTTTTGGCCCACGTTACGACATCACAATGTGATCTGATTATAATAGACCAATGACTGTTCAACTGGGTAAGGAGATGTGCTCTCGACCATCCTATCAGCCAATCTGGGCTGTGTATGTAAATATCTTTCGATTTGTTAACGCCAACAACAGGCTGAGCTTTTCAAGGGCCAAAAGTAGCTCAGGGAAATAATTATTTTAATTAAATGAACATAGACATTGATTTATTAGACATACAGTGATGATTTAAAAAGAAAATGACAAAAAATGCATGGGGGCTTTAATGACTGGTTATTATTTTACTACATTACATCCCTTTACCAATAACGCAAATCAGTGAGACATCTCAGGAGCCCAAAAAATGTGGATTCCAACCATTTCTCAGTTTCTCCTCATCTGTTCCTTTGATCCTTGATTGTGTATACTTGCCATTATTGATGTGTATTGCTAATGCCCCGAAAACAAGAAATTATAGATGATATAATCACATGCCTACGTTGGCAGACTATTTTTACTTCTCTTCTTGACGTACTGCATGCATTCTTACATTTTTCTCCACTCATATCTTTAAAGCATGTGGCGGCAGTTCAATTACAGGGTCATCTGGTTCTCTGCCGACAGACCCAAAAAGATGGAAAGTTACAAGAGCGTGCACACACCATTTTATACCTGAGAGGTAACCTCTCCCTAAGAAGGACAGACATTTGATGGGGCCTGGGACTCCAGAGAGAGAGTAAGAGAGACTTGGAAGAAGAAAAAGGGAGAGAGAGAAAGAGAGAGATGGATAGTGAGATAGGGATTGAAAGTGATTTGCTTGGAGTGATTTTGTTTGACTTGGGGGGCAGGGGGTGGGGAATGTATCTAAAACATTAGGTGACAGAGTAGGTCAAAAAAGTTCCATGTTCTGCATTTCCATCCACAGTTTTAATGCGAGTAAAGTCATACATCATTTTAAAAAATCACCACGGCTATGATGGAATCAAGACATTTCTGGAAAACTGTATAAATGCCAAAAATATACAGTCCTTTCGACATGGTGGGACCTTTTCCTCTCTCTGTGTGTTTCATAATTGTCCTTCCATTTGCAAGAGGCTGAATGTATCTCAACGGAGAAAGCATTCAAGCGAGTGAAACGGAGCCCCCTCTGACTCTTTATGTGTAGCCCATCTATCTGATGCTGTCTGGTCAAAAAGAGTATGATATTGTTGCCGCCCGTATCATTGAATGCAAGGGAAGGCAATGAGATTTTGGCCTCCCTTGACAATTTCTTTTTATACAATAATAGCCAATCAGCACAGAGTTAAACTGAGTGAGCTCAACAGTTAATGGTCCTGGCGCACCAAAAAAAAGTGACAAGAGAAGCCCATTTGGATTTGGCTTTACACCAATCACATCACATCAGAAGCCAAAGGTCATTGAGATAATTATATTGTTGCATCTCGTTGTGTTTCCTCCAGTGGCTAGCTAGCTAGCTAAAATTGTCCCTTTCCAAAAATAGCCATGGATGGAGATAGAGATTTGGAGTTTTTATTTAATTCTGCCAATGATTATAACAGCGATTCTGATCCAACCATAAATTCATACATTTTGTCTCTGGCCTGAGAGCATGGAAGTTCAATATGTAACTACAGTTGAAGTCAGAAGGTTACATACACCTGAGCCAAATAAATTTAAATTCAGTTTTCACAATTCCTGACATTTAATCCTAGTAAAAATTTCCTGTTTTAGGTCATTCCCCACTTTATTTTAAGAATGTGAAATGTCGGAATAATAGTAGAGGGAATTATTTATTTCAGGTTTTATTTCTTTCATCACATTCCCAGTGGGTCAGAAGTTTACATACACTCAATTAGTATTTGGTAGTATTGTTTTTAAATTGTTTATCTTGGGTCAAACATTTCTGTTAGCCTTCCACAAGCTTCCCACAATACGTTGGGTGAATTTTGGTCCATTCCTCTTGACAGAGCTGGTGTAACTGAGTCAGGTTTGTAGGCCTCTTTGCTCTCACACACTTATTCAGTTCTGCCCACAAATCTTCTATAGGATGAGAACAGAGCTTTGTGATGGCCACTCTAATACCTTGACATTGTTGTCCATAAGCTATTTTCCACAACTTTGGAAGTATGCTTGGGGTCATTGTCCATTTGGAAGATCCATTTGCGACCAAGCCAGAGAGCACAGAATAACTGATGAATTTACGAACGGTGTCAGTAAATGTCAGTAAACTCATCGGCCAGAGTTTCCAATGTGCGCTCTGAACGCGAAACGCTGAGAATTTACCAACGGACAATCTGATAGCACAGTGGCAGTCACCAACGCTCTGGATAACATAATCACACTTTATTTGTCACGTGCCGAATACAACAGGTGTAGACCTTACAGTTAAATGCTTATTTACAAACCCTTAACCAACAGTTAAAAGTTGTAAGAAAAATAAGTGTTAAGTAAAAAAAAAAAAAAGTTACACAAATAATTAAAGAGCAGCAGTAAAATAACAGTAGTAAGGCTATATACAGGGGGTACCGGTACAGAGTCAATGTGGAGGCTATATACAGGGGGTACCGGTACAGAGTCAATGTGGAGGCTATATACAGGGGGTACCGGTACAGAGTCAATGTGGAGGCTATATACAGGGGGTACCAGTACAGAGACAATGTGGAGGCTATATACAGGGTATTACGGTACAGAGTCAATGTGGAGGCTATATACAGGGGGTACCAGTACAGAGTCAATGTGGAGGCTATATACAGGGGGTACCGGTACAGAGTCAATGTGGAGGCTATATACAGGGGGGTACCGGTACAGAGTCAATGTGGAGGCTATATACAGGGGGTACCGGTACAGAGTCAATGTGGAGGCTATATACAGGGGGTACCGGTACAGAGTCAAGGTGGAGGCTATATACAGGGGGTACTGGTACAGAGTCAATGTGGAGGCTATATACAGGGGGTACCGGTACAGAGTCAATGTGGAGGCTATATACAGGGGGTACCGGTACAGAGTCAATGTGGAGGCTATATACAGGGGGTACCGGTACAGAGTCAATGTGGAGGCTATATACAGGGGGTACCGGTACAGAGTCAATGTGGAGGCTATATACAGGGGGTACCAGTACAGAGACAATGTGGAGGCTATATACAGGGTATTACGGTACAGAGTCAATGTGGAGGCTATATACAGGGGGTACCGGTACAGAGTCAAGGTGGAGGCTATATACAGGGGGTACTGGTACAGAGTCAATGTGGAGGCTATATACAGGGGGTACCGGTACAGAGTCAATGTGGAGGCTATATACAGGGGGTACCGGTACAGAGTCAAGGTGGAGGCTATATACAGGGGGTACTGGTACAGAGACAATGTGGAGGCTATATACAGGGTATTACGGTACAGAGTCAATGTGGAGGCTATATACAGGGTATTACGGTACAGAGTCAATGTGGAGGCTATATACAGGGGGTACCGGTACAGAGTCAATGTGGAGGCTATATACAGGGGGTACCGGTACAGAGTCAATGTGGAGGCTATATACAGGGGGTACCGGTACAGAGTCAAGGTGGAGGCTATATACAGGGGGTACTGGTACAGAGACAATGTGGAGGCTATATACAGGGTATTACGGTACAGAGTCAATGTGGAGGCTATATACAGGGGGTACCGGTACAGAGTCAATGTGGAGGCTATATACAGGGTGTTACGGTACAGAGTCAATGTGGAGGCTATATACAGGGGGTACCGGTACAGAGTCAATGTGGAGGCTATATACAGGGTGTTACGGTACAGAGTCAATGTGGAGACTATATACAGGGGGTACCAGTACAGAGTCAATGTGGAGGCTATATACAGGGGGTACCGGTACAGAGTCAAGGTGGAGGCTATATACAGGGGGTACTGGTACAGAGTCAATGTGGAGGCTATATACAGGGGGTACCGGTACAGAGTCAATGTGGAGGCTATATACAGGGGGTACCGGTACAGAGTCAATGTGGAGGCTATATACAGGGGGTACCGGTACAGAGTCAATGTGGAGGCTATATACAGGGGGTACCGGTACAGAGTCAATGTGGAGGCTATATACAGGGGGTACCGGTACAGAGTCAAGGTGGAGGCTATATACAGGGGGTACCGGTACAGAGTCAATGTGGAGGCTATATACAGGGGGTACCGGTACAGAGTCAAGGTGGAGGCTATATACAGGGGGTACTGGTACAGAGACAATGTGGAGGCTATATACAGGGTATTACGGTACAGAGTCAATGTGGAGGCTATATACAGGGGGTACCGGTACAGAGTCAATGTGGAGGCTATATACAGGGTGTTACGGTACAGAGTCAATGTGGAGACTATATACAGGGGGTACCAGTACAGAGTCAATGTGGAGGCTATATACAGGGGGTACCGGTACAGAGTCAATGTGGAGGCTATATACAGGGGGTACCGGTACAGAGTCAATGTGGAGGCTATATACAGGGGGTACCGGTACAGAGTCAATGTGGAGGCTATATACAGGGGGTACCGGTACAGAGTCAATGTGGAGGCTATATACAGGGGTACCAGTACAGAGTCAATGTGCGGGGCACCGGGTTAGTTGAGGTAATAGAGGTAATATGTACATGTAGGTAGAGTTATTAAAGTGACTATGCGTAAATAATAAACAGAGAGGAGCAGCAGCGTAAAAGAAGGGGTGGATGGGCAATGCAAATAGTTTGGGTAGCCATTTGAGTAGCTATTCAGGAGTCTTATGGCTTGGGGGTAAAAGCTGTTAGGAGCCTTTTGGACCTAGACTTGGTGCTCACGCTTGCCATGCAGTAGCAGAGAGAACAGTCTATGACTAGGGTGGCTGGAGTCTTTGACAATTTTTAGGGCCTTCCTCTGACACCACCTGGTACAAGGTCCTGGATGGCAGGAGGCTTGGCCCCAGTGATGTATTGGGCCGTACACACTACCCTCTGTAGGGCCTTGCGGTCGGAGGCTGAATAGTTGCCATACCAGGCAGTGATGCAACCTGTCTGGATGCTCTCAATGGTGCAGCTGGATCTGTGGATCCCATGCCAAATCTTTTCAGATTCCTGAAGGTGAATAGGCTTTGTCGTGCCCTCTTCACAACTGCTTTGGTGTGTTTGTACCATGATAGTTTGTTGGTGATGTGGACACCAAGTAACTTGAAGCTCTCAACCTGCTCCACTAAAGCCCCTTTTAAATTTGCCTGCATTAAAGTCAAGACCTTTAAACAGGTCAACATTCACCAAGCCGCGGGGCCAGACGGATTACCAGGACATGTACTCAAAGCATACGCAGACCAACTGGCAAGTGTCTTTGCTGACATTTCCAACCTCTCCCTGACAGTCTGTAATACCTACATGTTTCAAGCAGACCACCATAGTCCCTGTGCCCAAGGAGGTGAAGGTAACCTGCCTAAATGATTACCCCGTAGCACAGCATCATCCCGGATAACCTAGATCCACTCCAATTCGCATACTGCCGCAGATCCACAGATGACACAATCTCAATCGCACTCCACACTGCTCTTTCCCACCTGGCCAAAAGGAACACCTATTTGAGTACGCTGTTCATTGACTACAGCTCTGCGTCAACACCCTAGTGCCCACAAAGCTCATCACTTAGCTAAGGACCCTAGGACCAAACACCTCCCTCTGCATCTGGATCCTAGACTTCCTGACGAGCCACCCCCAGGTGGTAAGGGTAGTCAACATCACGTCTGCCATGCTGATCCTCAACACTGGGGCCCTTCAGGGGTGTGTGCTTAGTCCCCTCCTGTACTCTCTGTTCACCCACGAATGTGTGGCCAAACATGACTCCAACACCATCATTAAGTTTCCCGATGACACAACAGTGGTAGGTCTGATCACCAACAACAATGAGACACCTATAGGGAGAAGGTCAGAGACCTGGCCGTGTGGTGGCAGGACAACAACCTCTCCCTCAAAGTGAGCAAGACAAAGGAGCTGATTGTGGACTACAGGAAAAGGTGGGCCAAAAAAGACCTATTAACATTGACAGGGCTGTAGTGGAGCGGGTCAGCAGTTTCAAGTTCCTTGGTGTCCACATCACCAACAAACTATCATGGTCCAAACACACCAAGACAGTCGTGAAGAGGGCACAACAACATCTTTTCCCCCTCAGGAGACTGAAAAGATTTGTCAATGGTCCCCAGATCCTCAAAGTTCTATAGCTGCACCATCGAGAGCCTCCTGACTAGTTGCATCACCGCCTGGTATGGCAACTGCTCGGCATCTGACCATAATGCGCTACAGAGGGTAGTGCGTACGGCCCAGTACATCACTGGGGCCATGCTTCCTGCCATCCAGGACATATATAGTAGGCTGTGTCAGAGGAAAGCCCAAAAAGTCAAGGACTCCAGTCACCCAAGTCATAGACTGTTTTCTCTGCTTTTTTTAATATAGCTCGGAAAAAGGGAATCCTTCTGGTCAACATGTGGACACGTCGACACATTTAAATGTAGGTGCAGATGCATGACGTGTTCAGAATTACATGATCAAAATACAAAAACTGTCAAGTCTAGACACTGTCACACAAACACACATTCTCACTAGTAACAGATCAAAATGAATCTCCGTTTGTGCAATCTGCTCTAAATAAATCTTAGTGAAAGTCCTGAGTGACTTGGCCATAACATTATATTCATTACTTTATTAAACAAGAAGACTGAAGAGTATTATCCACGTGGTAAGTCAATGACTTGTTGAGCTATGCACAGTTTAGTACAGAGGCTATGACCACATCTATTGAGGTATCCATCATTTTCTTTCCTTTTGATATTTTTGGCCCATTTTGCAATGACACTGCACACTTTATGTTCTATCTCCCAGAACCTCTACCTCCCCACCCCTTCCTCCTCACCCCCAAATGGGGAGATGGTGGGCAGCCAGACTCATTAAATGCATCTTCAGACCTGTAAAGAGCCTTAAGAGAGGCACATCTGAGCTCATAAAAACCCTGGTTGGAAAGGGCCCATGCAGCTGGCTCTGTCTGCAGCCACTGGCCTTTTGCCGTCCCCTACCGGTTACCCTACTGCCCCCCCCCCCCCCCCCCCCCCCCCCCCCCCCACACGGTTACCTTTCCCCCCCATCTCACTCCCCTCTCTCTCCTCAGTCTACCTCAGTTTATCTCATTGGCTCTCGCTCCATGGATGACCCTGTGTCTATGACCATGTGTCCATCATGTACATATCTCCCCCTATCCACTGCGCCACTCCCTTATTGTCCCCCCTTCGTGAGCTCTGTCTGTAGGTCACCTACTCTCTTCCCAAATCGTACACACACACCACTTTGTCTCTCTCTCTTCCAAACCGTTCATTATTTCTACATGTTTCTGTCTAAGGAGCCCTCTCTGCCAGCCTTAATTTATAATGAACAAAAATGTAAATACAACATGTAAAGTGTTGGTCCCATGATTCATGAGCTGAAAAACAAGATACAGTATGTACGCATTTCTGTTTACATCATCCTTTGCCAAGATAATCCATCCACCTGACAGTTGTGGAATATCAAAAAGCTGATTAAACAGCATGATCATTGCAAAGATGCACCTTGTGCTGGAGACAATAAAAGGCCACGCTAAAATGTACAGTTTTGTCACACAATGCCACATATGTCTCAAGTTTAGAGGGAGCGTGCAATTGGCATACTGACTGCAGAAATGTCCAACAGAGCTGTTGCCAGAGAATTGAATGTTAATTTCTCTACCATAAGCTGCCTCCAATGTAGTTTTAGAGAATTTGGCTGTACCGGCCTCACAACCGCAGACCTGGTGTCCCCACACCAGCCCACGGCATCCACATCCGGCCTCGTCACCTGCGGGATCATCTGAGACCAGCCACCCAGATATCTGATGGGTTTGTACAAACAAAGAACATCTGCACAAACTGTGAGAAACTATCTCCGGATGTAACGGCTGTTGGAAGGAGAGGACCAAGGTGCAGTGTGGTATGTGTCCATATTTATTTAATGAACACAGCAATAACAAAAATAACAAAGAGAACGACTGAAACAGTTCTGGCTGGTGCAGACACACAACAGAAAACAACTACCCACAAATCATAGTGGGAACACAGGCTACCTAAGTATGGTTCTCAATCAGAGACAACGATTGACAGTTGCCTCTGATTGGGAACCATACCAGGCCAAAAGCAGAAATACAAAACAAAGAACAAAAACATCAAATGCCCACCCCAACTCACGCCCTGACCAAACTAAAACAGAGATATAAAAAAGGAACTAAGGTCGTGACACAGGAAAGCTCATTTGCGTGCTCGTCGTCTTCTCCAGGGTCTTGACCTGACTGCAGTTTTGCGTCGTAACTGACGTCAGTGGCAAAATACTCAACTTCGATGGCCACGGGTATGCTGGAGAGGTGTGCTTTTCACAGATGAATCCCGGTTTCAGCTGTAGCGGGCAGATGGCAGACAGCGTGTATGGCATCGTGTGGGTGAGCGGTTTCCGGATGTCAATGTTGTGAACAGAGTGCCCTATGGTATGTGCAGGCATTTGATCTATGGCACAGAGATACCATAATGAGATACCGTGATGAGCTTCTGAGGCCCATTGTGATAATACACTGCCACATATCGCAAGGATCTGTACACAATTCCTGGAAGCTGAACATTTTCTAGTTCTTCTGGCCTGCATACTCACCAAACATGTCACAAATTGAGCATGTTTGGGATGCTCTGGATCAACTTGTACGACAGCATGTTCCAGTTCCTGCAAATATGCAGCAACTTCGCACAGCCATTGAAGAGGAGTGGGACAACATTCTACAGGCCACAATCAACAGCCTGATCAACTCTATGCGAAGGAGATGTGTCACGCTGCATGAGGCAAATGGTGGTCACAACAAATACTAACTGGTTTTCTGATCCATGCCCCTACCTTTTTTGAAAGGTATCTGAGACCAACATATGCAGATATGCATTCCCAGTCATGTCAAATCCACAGATTCGGACCTAATGGATTTATTTAAATTGACTGATTTATTTTTGTGAACTATAACTCAATAAAGTCTTTGAAATTGTTACATGTTGCGTTTATATTTTTGTTCGGTGTATATACAGTATACATACACACACACACACACACTCCTCCCAGGGGTGTCTCCAAAAATAAGTTTCATTTAATATTTATTTTAACCCTTATTTGTGTATTTTAACCCTTATTTAACCAGGTAAGGTATGTGTTCCTGGGGTTGAATAACTTTGTTTGCGTTCCAATTGGCACCATAATCCCATCATAATGCACTACTACAGAGCCCTAAGGAAATATGGTGCTATTTGGGACACTGCCTGTGTCAGTCAGTGGTAACGAACTGGGTGTTTAGTGGGAAGTGGGAGCTCTCCCAGTTTTCTTTTAACTACTCCTACCTGAGAACTCCAGGCAAATTTCCTAATTTCCCAATAAGGCTCTCTTTTTCACCATATCTAGGCGAAAGCGGCACTCCAGTGAATTAAGTTCAGTTTCACTTGGCCTCCAGTACCTTTTGGGAATGCTTTGAATGAAAAAGTACTCTCCAATCTATCGGAATATACTTTCCCTCCAATGTGGAACTGATGTAGCATTCAGTTCTCTTTCAGTCGACATCTCACTATGGGACACTGGTTGAAGCCTTATTCAATAAGGCCTAACTGGCCAATCAGAGCTTTGTGGGTGTACACCCCGCGTGTCCATATAACACCCTGCTATGCTATGGTTTCCTCATTCTTCATGAGTTTATTTGGTTACTATTTAATTACTATCCCATTAATCAGCTTCCTTCAGAAGAGGGCTAATCTAGAATCCACAGATACACATACAGTGGCTTTGAAAGTATTCACCCCCTTGGCATTTTTGTTGTTGCCTTAAAACCTGGAATTAAAATACATTTTGGGGGGGTTTGTATCATGTGATTTACACAACATGACTACCACTTTGAATATGCAAAATGTTTTTTATTGTGATACAAACAAGAAATAAGACAAAAAAAACTGAACTTGAGCGTGCATAACTATTCACCCCCCCTAAAGTCAATTATTTGTAGAGCCGCCTTTTGCAGCAATTACAGCTGCAAGTCTCTTCGGGTATGTCTCTATAAGCTTGGCACATACAGCCACTGGGATTTTTGCCTATTCTTTAAGGCAAAACTGCTCAAGCTCCTTTAAGTTGGATGGGTTCCACTGGTGTACAGCAATCTTTAAGTGGTACCACAGATTCTCAATTGGATTGAGGTCTGGGCTTTGACTAGGACATTTACATGTTTCCCCTTAAACTACTCGAGTGTTGCTTTAGAAGTATGCTTAGGGTTATTTTCCTCCTGGAAGGTGAACCTCCATCCCAGTCTCAAATCTCTGGAAGACTGAAACAGTTTTCCCTAAGAATTTCCCTGTAATTAGTTGCATTCATCATTCCTTCATTTCTGGTCAGTTTCCCAGTCCCTGCCAATGAAAAACGTTCCCACAGCATTATGCTTAACCACCATGCTTCACTGTGGGGATGATGTTCTTGGGGTGATGAGAGGTGTTGGGTTTGCCCCAGACATTTTCCTTGATGGCCAAAAAGCTTGTTTTTTGTCACATCTGACCAGAGTACCTCCTACATATGTTTGGGGAGTCTCCCACATGCCTTTTGGCGACCACCAAATTTGTTTGCTTATTTTGTCTTTAAGCAATGGCTTTTTTCTTGCCAGTCTTTCATAAAGCCCAGCTCTGTGGAGTGTAAGGCTTAAAGTGGTCCTATGGACAGATACTCCATTCTCCGCTGTGGGGCTTTGCAGCTCCTTCAGGGTTATCTGATTAATGCCCTTCTTGCCTGGTCCGTGAGTTTTGGTGGTTGGCCCTCTATTGGCAGGTTTGATGTGGTGTCATAGCTTAATTGAATTTTAAACACCAATTTTAAACATCAAATATATTTTTGCATGAAGAAACAACCTGTCATTCATCACAACCTCTTCACAATGCAGAAAGACGGCAGTTAATCAGATTCAGCCCCAGAACAGCTTTCACAAGCGCTGCAGAGTCTGCTGTGTGGGAGAGGTGCTCCCTTCATTGAATGTGTGGGGTTACAAGTGCCTTTCCCAGCTGCACCAGGAACACCCTCCACTTGTTCTACTTATCAGGCAGCCAGGTAGGGTTGATCTTGTTCCATATCACAAAGTCATTGTATGAGGACACATCAATGATGTTATGGATGATGACCAGGGGCCAGCGGACAGGTATCCTCCTGCAGCTGTAAGTTCCAATCACCTTGTCCAGGTTGTCCACGTCTCCTTTGTTGTGGTTGTAGGCCAGGATGATGGCTGGCTTCCTGTCCCCACGATCACTGAATTCAGCCGTTTTGTGCAGTGTGCTCAGGAGGACCACGTTCTTGTTTCTCTTTGGGAGGTAAGAAACTAGAATGGTGGTGGGGGTGAAGGAAACTTTGATGAGAAGGACTCTCTCCCCCTTGTTGCAAGGAGTGCAGGGGGAGCTCAGGCTTGTTCTTTCTAACTGTGCCAACCATGGTGATCTTCCTCTTTAGGAGCTGCTGGCTGGGTTCAATCAGTAGCACACATAATCTAAATTTCTCATTGTGTGTGTGTGTTCCTGTGTGTCTGTGGTTTTTTGTGGTGTGTAAATTATTTTGTAACTGCTGGGTCAAAAACGACCCTAGACAATCTTTGTTCCCTTGGGGTATACAGCTTTCATGGACTAATGTTGGGCTCACTCTGGGAAAAGTCAACAAATTTCAAGTTGAAAAAATATCATTTAGGGGGTTTTCTCTGCTGTTAAACATGTGTGTTATGGCTATTATTAGGCTTAGCTACAGCAGGCCTCTGAAGGCAGTGCACACCGGCACTTCAACAGACTCCGAAAGTTGAATTTCAGGTAAGGAAGAATGTTTTAGGCCTACCAGAGTGGCTTCTTTAATCTAACAGCATAATGTATATCTTTATAAAATATATTCTGATAAAAAATGAACGAATTACCCTCCTGTATGCCTATATCTGTATAGTAGTTGTAGCCTATCTGACAATTATAAATAAATCCATATTTCGCAGGCTAGGGCCTATTGGCCTATATGCATGCAATGCCCTGATGCATTTATTGCTAATTTCGCCGACCGTTGAACCGTGAGGTAGACAACTATTGTTTTAGGAAAGTAAAAACCAATGGACTAGTTTTTAATATTTTCGAAACACAACAAATATTTTTAGGGTAATTTGTTATAGCCAATTTTTTAGGACATGTAACTGTGGATAATTTGGCCAAAATTGCTTGTTTTTAGATGGTGCTGGCGGCGCCCAGTTGAAGGTTTCTTTCTCTCGGATCTGAACGGATCTCTTGGATCCAAACCAGCATGGGTCTGTTTGGGTCCGCTGTCCACTGTGAACGGGATTGACTGTCCTCGGGTCCGTTCGGAATGGGGGGGGGGGGGGGAGCCATGGATCCATTTTGACCTGTGAAGACCTCTAATCTGCATCTCTGTACCCAACACCCCACCTGTAATTATCTAGGGATTACCCCTTTATACGAGCAGTCTTTATAGCATCCACAGGGACTTCCGACTTCCCCTCAAAAACCAATAAATAGTTTTTGATGATATACATTGAGTATTGGGTATTACTGGATTTCCGTTAGCCCTTGTGCTTCTAAGAAAGAAATGAACTGATCCTGATAGAATGACTGGTGTACGGCATCCATAATAGGAAGTTCTGTATGGCTAGGCGTTTTCTTATTTTGGTGGTGCTGTCCAGATAAGTGCCAGCCAATCATAATGGATTTTCCCATCCCAGAACCCAAATCTCCTACCACCCAACCTTCTTATCTACATTCTGTTGAGGGGAGCCGGGAGAAGGAAATAACTGTAAAATCAGGCAGGAATTATGTTTATGGGCCGTCAGGACACAGCTGCTGCTGGCGAGGGATGACCTTATATATCTCCAATGGCAACGTTGGAGCTGCTGGGTAAAGTATCACTGCCAGATGGTAAAGTGCTTTTGACCAGATTGAAGTATACACACAATCAGTCATACACACACAGATGCACAACCATTAATTTACAATAACCCACACACACAGAGATATTTTCACACATACATACACACACACGCACACAGCCATGTAATTGCTCTTGGAATGCTTTACCATAGCCTGTAGCACCACAGTCGCACACAATGTGCCTATCGGGAGCTCCCCAAGTCACAGAGAGAGAGAAGAGGCCAACAGAGAGAGGCAGAGAGGGAACGAGGGATAGAAAGTGAGTGGTTGTGAAAAAAGAGACAGAAAGCCCAACATAAAAGGTTCTGGCTCTGTCCAACAAGGTCACACCCAACCCAATGGAGCATGGGATTAACCTTATGGGTTCCACCACCTGCTATCAGCTGTCCTATAATACACACTGGGGAAAAAAGGTGCTACCTAGAACCTAAAATGGTTCTTCGGCTGTCCCCACAGGATAACCCTTTCAAAAACCCTTGTTGGTTCCAGGTAGAACCGTTTTGGGTTCCATGTAGATCCCTTTCCACAGAGAGTTCTGCATGGAAAACAAACCAAGGAACCAAGTTCAGGACCAAGTTCAAGTCCTAAATGAACCTCTAGTTATAACACCATCATTGGTGTCAAAATAAATCAATGTATTATTAACACTCACATAGTATATGTCTGATGTGGGAATCGATCCCACACCTCTGACATGGCTCGACCATGCGAAAACTTAACAATCCATCTGGCACCACAATAATTCCAGCAACTGAATAATATACTGAACTAAGTCAGACTGGAACAAAAACCAGCACACACAGGTGGTACAGTACCATGGACCAAACGGGATGAACGTCCATTTTTACAAGGCACAAAAACCCCAATGTGTAAGTTACTACCCATCCTGGCTTTTGTAAGTACCACATTCTTACACTATAAATAGGTGCAGATTGAAAAATAATGACAAGGACGGGAAGTGTTTTCAAAGAGCTCTCGGCCGGTCTCTCTCCAAAACGAGACACCTGGAAACATGTGGTGGTCTCTCAATACCTCATGTGAGAAATATGTTGTCTTTCCTTTTGCCGAGAGTTATCCGGGGAATATGAATCAATATTCCACTGACCCATTGACAACAATATGCCAAGCTAACATTCCACTCTTCAAACACACATCAATCTTCATGATTGTTATCAATTTGAAATGTCTGGTTGTAAATCTAACACCGTGACAGGGTTTTATGGACATTACTTTGGATTTGTCTTCGGGAGAATAAAACTTCCACGCTGCCAAAATATTCCTCAAGCTTAATTTAAATCTCATTTACAGTATTTGCTCCATGTTTGTTAGAATGTGAAAAATCATCATCCATGCCAATTAAATGGTATGTTTATAGGATAATATCACAAAACTGGGGAATAGGAATCTACCATCTTCGTATGAATAGAATATCACTACACACACTTCAAAAGAAGTTAGGGGGATGTTGTTGAAAAAGTCTGTATTATTACGTACCGGGGTGTGAGTTCTGCACTTATGAAGTTTTGTTTTGTAATATATGTCCTGTCCTCTATTGCCTGTATCATGTTGTATGAACCACACAAGAAGTTCCCCTTCAGGAGAAAAAAGCTATTTGATTTGGCATCCCGGAGTCACCTCTTCACTGGTGTTGAGATGGTGATTTGCAGGTACTATTAAATAAAGTTGCCAGGTGAGGACTTGTTAGGCATCTGTTTCCCAAACTAGACACTCTAATGTACTTGTCCTCTTTCTCAGTTGTGCATCAGGGCCTCTTCACTCCTCTTTCTATTCTGGTTAGAGCCATTTTGCGCTGTTCTGTGAAGGGAGTAGTACACAGCGTTGTACTAGATCTTTAGTTTCTTTGCAATTTCTCGAATGGAATAGCATTAATTTCTCAGAACAAGAATAGACTGACGAGTTTCAGAAGAAAGTCTTTGTTTCTGGCCATTTTGAGACTGTAATCGAACCCACAAATGCTGATGCTCCAGATACTCAACTCGTCTAAATAAGCAATAAAACTGCCCTTATTTAATCAAAACAACAGTTTTCAGCTGTGCTAACATAATAGCAAAAGGGTTTTCTAATGAAAGATTAGACTTTTAAAATGATAAACTTGAATTAGCTGACACAACGTGCCATTGGAACACAGGAGTTATGGTTGCTGATAATGGGCTTCTGTACGCCTATGGAGATATTCCATATAAAAATTGGACGTTTCCAGCTTCAATAGTAATTTACAACATTAACAATGTCTACACTGTATTTCGGATTAATTTGATGTTATTTTAATGGACAAAATGTTTGTTTTTCTTTCAAAAACAAGGACATTTCTAAGTGATCCCAAACGTTTGACCGGTAGTGTAAGTATTCACACCTGAGTCAACACATATTAAAATCCCCTTGGCAGTTATTACATCTATGAGTCTTTCTGGGTAAGTCTTAAAGAGTGTTGCACACCTGGATTGTACAATATTTGCCCATGATTCTTTAAAAAATTCTTACATCTCTGTCAAATTGCTTGTTGATCATTGCTAGACAACCATTTTCAAGCCTTGCCATATATATTCAAGCAGATTTAGTCAAAACATTAACTCGGCCACTCAGGAACATTCACTGTTTTCTTGGTAAGCAACTCAAGTGTAGATTTGGGTTATTGCAGTATTACTTTAGTGCCTTTTGCAAACAGGATGCATGTTTTGGAAAATGTTTATTCTCTACAGGCTTCCTTCTTTTCACTCTGTCAATTAGGTTAGTATTGTGGAGTAACTACAATGTTGTTGATCCATCCTCAGTTATCACAGCCATTAGGGCGGCAGCGTAGCCTAGTGGTTAGAGCATTGGGCTAGTAACCGGAAGGTTGTGAGTTCAAACCCCCGAGCTGACAAGGTACAAATCTGTCGTTCTGCCCCTGAACAGGCAGTTAACCCACTGTTCCCAGGCTGTCATTGAAAATAAGAATGTGTTCTTAACTGACTTGCCTGGTTAAAAAAAAAAAAATTAAACTCTACAACTGCTTAAAAGTCACCATTGGCCTGATGGTGATATTTTAAAAACTGTATCTTTATTTAACTAGGCTAGTCAGTTAATTAAGAACAAATTCTTATTTTCTTATTTTTTGATCTTGCAACCTTCCGGTTACTAGTGCAATGCTCTAACCACTAGGCTACCTGCCGGCTGAGCAGTTCTGTACCTCTCCAGCAACTAAGTTAGGAAGTACACCTGTATCTTTGTAGTGACTCGGTTTATTAATACATCATCCAAAGTGCAATTAATAACTTAAACATGCTCAAAGGGATATTCAATGTCTGCTTTTTTTATCTACCAACAGGTGTCTGTGATAACGTGCGTCTCGGTGAGAGGTGTAGGAGTCAGGCGCAGGAGAGCAGGGACGTCTGAGAAGCGTGTTTAATCATATAGTCCACCAATACAAAAATGGCACAGACGAAAATCCCAAAACTACGCTCTCGATACTCAGAAACTCGTGCAAACGCACAACAAACATCAAATACAATCGAGCGCAATACACACAAGTCTAATCCCACACGAACTAAGACAGGCAACAGGTACCCTATATACACACAGAAATAAACGCAAATGAAACCAGGTGTGAAAAGAATCACAGACAAAACAAACAGAAAAGGAAAAAGGGATCGGTGGCGGCTAGTAAACCGGCGACGCCGACCGCCCGAACAGGGAGAGGAGTTACCTTCGGTAGAAGTCGTGACAGTGTCCTTCTTTGCGAGGCATTGGAAAACCTCCCTGGTCTTTGTGGTTGAATCTGTTTTTGAAATTCACTGCTCAACTGAGGGACCTTGCAGATAGATAGATTATTATATGTGTGGGGTACAGAGACTATTATTGCACACAGAGTAAGTCCATGCAACTTATTATGTTACTTGATAAGAACATTTTTACTCCTGAACTTATTTAGGCTTGCCATAACAAAGTGGTTGAATACTTATTCACTCAGCTTTTCATTTTTAAATTTATTTCGACAAATATATTTCCACATTATGGGGGATTGTGTGTAGGTCAGTGAGAAAAAAAATCAACATTTTGTCAGTTTTAAATTAACGCTGTAACACAACAACAAAAAAGTAAAGGGGTGTGAATACTTTCTGGAGGCACAGCATGTCGTTGTACATCCCAAACGTTCTCCAGACATTCAAGATTCTCCTCATAAACAACCACACCCTCTGTGATGACATGTTGATTAGTGCAGGGACATCATCAGGACCTGGCTTTCGGGGGTTTTAGCCCCGAATGATTTTGGGTCAGCCCACAATTATTTTGCACTGCTGGGACGGTGTAAAAAATAAAAGGTCAATTGAATGCACTGCTTAGTTCATAGAGCCGTGGTTATATGAAACTCCCAAAGTCATTCAACCGTTATAATCAAGGGTGTGGTGCTGGCGGAGCATAGCGGAGCGACTCTTCTTCAGATGGTTGGTATGAAGTTGCAGATCCAGTAAAATGTGAATAATTATCATTCACAATTGAACTCATTTATATTTTTTACCTTTATATTACAAGGCAAGTCAGTTAAGAACAAATTCTTATTTTCAATGACTGCCTAGGAACAGTGGGTTAACTGCCTGTTCAGGAGCAGAACAACAGATTTATACCTTGTCAGCTCAAGGGTTTGAACTTGAAACCTTCCGGTTACTAGTCCAACGCTCTAACAACTAGGCTACCCTGCTGCCCCAATAATGATGTCCTAATAATGATGGCCTAAATTATATTAAATTAGTCCTAATTACATTTTCTTTGAGCCACTAGACCTATGTGTAGGCATAGGCAATTGTGCAATTTGATGAGGAATTTTATGTAAGTCTGTATTCTAAAATTATATTATACAATCGGCCTACATGTTGGTATCCTACTAACGTTCATTTCAAAATTATGATGTAATAAACATTGTTTTATTGTGCTCCAGTAGGCTAAATATAGCATTAACACTAGTTGGCCTATAATACACTCTATATATACAAAAGTATGTGGAGACCCCTTCAAATTAGTGGATTTCGCTATTTGGCCTTACTGAAGAGCTCACTGACTTTCAACGTGGCACCGTCATAGGATGCAACCTATCCAACAAGTCAGTTCGTCAAATTTCTGCCCTGCTAGAGCTATCCTGGTCAACTGTAAGTGCCATTATTGTGAAGTGGAAATGTCTAGGAGCAAAAACATTGGTTGGTGTTGGTTTCCGAGGCACAAACGAAAAGGTTGGAACCTTTGTATGAGTCGTCAGCAGCCGCATTGTTAGTAGATTGACTGTAACCTTTCAACCAAATCTCCTGGTGTTTGTGCTTTAAAATGCTCAGTGGCTGTCGTGACCTGCCAGTCATTACAGTGTTGAATGTGGCAACCGTTTCAGTACATTTCGAACCGAGACGAGGATATCTTTCTGCGATATCGCACAGCGTTTCACCAGTTGGGATCAAAGGGTCAGTGGCGGGACTGACACCGTTAGGTTTCATAGAAAGGGGTTTCAGTCCCTCTCAATGTGGAAACTATATTATTGGAAGCAGAGTCCACTCTGCACATTGATGCTATGTTTCCTGAGACGGCCGCAGTGCTTGTTGAAGTATCCGAAGGACAAGAGAATTTAATCTTAGCTACCGTATGGCATGACTCCAAGGAGGAGGAAAATTGCTCACTCACAGAGACTGCTGGCCTCGAAATCGTGAAAAGAATAGTCAGTCAGGTTTGCTGATTGAATGTGGCGAGATATCGTATTATCTGTTTGAGTCAGATTCTGCACCAAGAGGTGTCGAAACGTCTTTTTCCCAAGAGATCTTTTGATGGATACTCCTTACGGATGACGGTGTTGCATCCAGCTTTAGGAGAAGACAGTGTGGTCAGTGGAGACGGCATGGTTACCTGTGACCACAATTGGTTGTTTTTCCAATCCATCAGTGGGACCAAACGATCCGTTAAGTCTGCTCCGAGTAGCATATGTTCAGTTTTGAGGCTGGTAATATATACAGGGTGATACGTCTTAGAAGTGTAGTTTCAGCATGAGTCACATTGTGAGAGGCAGTCTGAGTTCAGTGTCAGAGGAGTTGAAAGTCTGTGTTGCCCAGAAACAGCCCCAAAACATCACTGCTCTAGAGGAGATCTGCATGGAGGAATGGGCCAAAATACCAGCAACAGTGTGTGAATACCTTGTGAAGACTTACAGAAAACGTTTGACCTCTGTCATTGCCAACAAAGGGTATAAAATAAAGTATTGAGATAAACTTTTGTTATTGACCAAATACTTATTTTCCACCATAATTTGCAAATAAATTCATTAAAAATCCTACAATGTGATTTTCTGGATTCTTTTTCTAATTTTGTCTGTCATAGTTGAAGTGTACCTATGATGAAAATTACAGGCCTCTCTCCTCTTTTTAAGTGGGAGAACTTGCACAATTGGTGGCTGACTAAATACTTTTTTTGCCCCACTGTATCTAGTTTTGTGTGGACATTGTCATATTTAGTTTTGACCAAATCGAGTGTTCCTGTAGAAGACGTATTTCTGCTGTGCACTGCAATACTGGACCGATGTGATGGTGGCCATACATCAGGGCTTAACTGTAGAGAACCTTTACATACCTGCCTGATGATTAATTTGAGAGAGTTTTTTTGCCATTTCTGCAGTTTTTTGCTAATAGCATAGCTTGGGTTTATATCGCTGCTGAGGTCAGCATTTAATCGGTCCATGTGTGAGGGTTCAGTAATTAGTGAGGAACTGGGTGCCCCGCCATCTGACAGCTTGCACATTATTACAAAAAATACTAATTTGGAGTCGTTGTAAGCTGCAAAAACGATTGTAATCTATTTATAGAAGTTAATGAATCATCAATACTGCATCAGTAATGAGGGAGTTGGACGTCAATGAATTTGCGAAAGCAAATTAATGATTAATCATACCTGTATAGGCTATCTGGGAATTAAACTTGAATTAACCTGAAAGCGTTGCTGTATCTAGGTTAATGGTTGGAACAAATTCATTTGGTCCTTATCCAAATGATCAATGTGGTAAAAGGTTTGTTTGGCAATTTAACTTCCTTGTTGAATCGAGTTCAGATTGGTTGGATATTATTGAAGTTTAACCATTTGTTACAAATGTGAGAAAACCTTGGCCCTCACAATGAAAAAACAATTCCCCCAAAAAATGACTGATTCTTCACCACAAGGGGTCACCTACCCCTGAAAGCTGAACTCACAACGGATTCCAGTAGAGGCGGGACTTCCCTTGCCCAAGGCACAGGGTTTCGCCATGAAAGCGTTGCTGTACGGGATTAACTGCAAAGCGCTGGATTTTGCTGGGAACTAAGCAAAATGGCTGGTCTCTATTTATTTGCTTAGCATCGAAAGCAAAGCTAGCCGTTTTTGTACAAGAATGTTTTAACTTCCAAGCAGAGACAGGGTCCCCTTTAATACGGGACCAGGGGTTCACTAACAACGTCTCACGTTCAACCCAACATGCATTTTTTCTAGCGATGTTACCAGAACACTCGGTAACATGAAGAAATACTCGCTGTGTCTTTTCACGTTTTTTAAAAACCTGATAGACAGAGACATAGCGCAAATATATCTTCTCAAATTTCCTTAATTGGCTGACCCATATCCTAGCTCAAGGAATTAATACTCACCGAGTCTGCTCGCTCCTGAGTCGCGAGAGACAGAGATAATATACTTTGCGTTGGCCAAACTAATATATTTTATCAAATGTACTTAACTTCTCTAGGATAGGGGGCAGCATTTGGAATTTTGGATGAAAAGCATGCCCAAATTCAACTGCCTGCTACTCATCCCCAGAAGATAAGATATGCATATTATTATATATTATTATCTATATACATATTATTAGTAGATTTGGATAGAAAACACAGTTTCTGAAACTGTTTGAACCATGTCTGTGTATAACATAACTTATTTAACAGGTGAAACCCTGAGGACAAACCATTCAGATGTGATTTTTTTGAGCTCACCCTCTTTTCAATGGTTTCATTGGGAATCCAGATTTCTAAGGGACTTGCTTGCAGTTCCTACCGCTTCCACTGGATGTCACCAGTCTTTAGAAATTGGTTGAGGTTATTCCTTTGTGTAATGAAGATGTACGGCCATCTTGAACGAGGGTTACTTCATGTGTACTGTTTGATAGAGGCGCGTGACCAGAAAGCATGCTTCAGTTTGTTTTCTTCCTGTATTGAACACAGATCATCCCGTCTTCAATTGTATTGATTATTTACTTTAAAAAATACCTAAAGTTGTATTTCCAAAGTAGTTTGAAATGTTTTGGCAAAGTTTACAGTAACTTTTGAGATGTTTTGTAGTCATGTTGCGCAAGTTGGAACCGGTGTTTTTCTGGGAATAACACGCCAAATAAATTGACATTTTGGATATATATGGACGGAATTAATCGAACAAAAGGACCATTTGTGATGTTTATGGGACATATTGGAGTGCCAACAGAAGAAGCTCGTCAAAGGTAAGGCATGATTTATATTTATATTTCTGCATTTTGTGTCGCGCCTGGATTGAAATGTTTTCTCTCTTTTGTTTATGGAGGTGCTATCCTCAGATAATAGCATCGTTTGCATCGTTTGCTTTTTGAAATCATTCAACAGGGTCTTTCTCCCCCCAAAAATTAACAGTATATCCAAAAAAGTCCGATTTCGTGACCTAATACATCCGATAATAAGCACAGAGCTCTGTTGACAGAGTGGTGCAGCTTTCTCACAGAAACTTTATAGGATTTTACATGTTGTGGTAGTCATCTTCAAAGTTGTTTCTGCGTCTCCCAAAAAAGCTACATTTGGAATTTTCCTTAATTTTGACCACCTCTTTTTCTCTGGCATCCATTGATTTAGTCACCCTAATTTTGGCCATCCTACAACGGTAAACACTCAAATCTATTTTGGACTGACGATCTTTTACCCATTACCCAAAATATGCGTTTTTGATTGGAGACCCTACACACACACACACACACACACACACACACACACATTCCATTCTTGCATCATTCTCTCCCCCTATTAACCACACACATATCCTCATACTTTAACAGTGGCGTCCCATCTGATTCGGATCAATAAGATCAAAACGAGGACAACTGCAAATTTAAACCTAGTAATCAATTTGTTCCAGTTATTAACATTGGCTGTAATCGTCCGAATTGGGGCCAATCATGCTTGCCAATGGTGCAGAAAAGTATAGAGTATCTCTTTACAAGGAGAGTCGATGACGGGCTTAAAGCGTTCTGCGCTGGCTTCATATCATGACTTCTAAGTATGATCTAAACCTAATCCAAACCACAAATTACTTAGTTGATCAAATGAGCACAAGTATTGGCCTAAGGGTAGACAGGTTGAAACGGAGAGCCAGGGGATATCTGCAGCTTTTCTCTCAGGGCCACTATGTCTGATGAAATAGAATCTGAATCTATGGTATGCTATCTCTCATCCTATTCTTCCTAATCAGTGACTCAGTCAACCAGGTGTGTGGACTTCTAGCCAATCTCTGAGATTACATTTATAAATGTAATATTATTGGAACATCGCACACAGTCTCTTTAAAGCTGCAGTTGAATATTATTGGCACAACTTAAGAGGAAAAATCAAAACCAGAGGGCCACAAAATAAATAAGTTGTAAAACCTTGTGTCATCCTCTGATTTTAAATGCAATGAATGCATTCATGGATAGTTCAAAGTTTACTGTGGGGGAGGGGTGGTCCAAAATAGGGGAAGGTTGTCAAACTATTTTTTTGTTGCTTTTGAGGGGTTGTGTGTTTTCATTGCGCACAGGGGAGGGTAGTGCGTTTTTTCCCCCTAGTTTACATCCGCTCTTCTGCTTGCATTTTCCCTATAAACAATGTCTTTTGACCCTAATAAAGTTTTGAAATGTTTGGTGTGGCTATTATAAGCTTTAGCTACTGCAGGCCTACGATATGAGGGCAGTGCACCCCTAACTCTGTCAGTTGTCCAGACTGTTTGAGGCCTACCAAAGTTACTCCTATAATCTAATACTATAAATAATATCTTTATACAAAATATTCAGATTGAAAATGTATGAATCACCCTCCTTTTGTACATCTATATCTGTATAGCAGACGCAGTAGACATCTGACAAAGAAATGTGACTCGCCACCTGGATTCGGACTTATGTAGCAAAATTTTAAATGTTTTTTACATTAGATAAAAGCAGACTCAGAGCTACAAAAATGGCATATCATACACTGTAGTTGAGGAACAATGGGAAAGTAACTCTTCTTTGAAAGTTGATCAACTTGTAAACTCACTTTTGAGAAAATCTCCTTTGAATGTTTTGGTATCTAGTGAAGAGTCCCTTCTTTGTCTACACCCATTCAGCATCGTTCACACCCTCTTAAACTTTAGCCCGACCCATCTCGGAGCGTTTGGAGCGCAAACTTGAAGCTCTGGCCGTTGATTTGTTTACTTCTGGATAACATGAAAAAGCCTAACCAGCTCTGCTGGCAACAATTTCATTACGCTTTTTTGCAGCCATTTACTGACACCGGGCATATTCAACAGAAGTTGTACAGTGCACACGTCACGTAACGTTGGCTAACGAGCCAGCCAGCCAGCTAACGTTAGCTAGTTAAACAACAATGAACAGTGCCAACAATGCCACAGTGCTGGGAGCTAACCAACCATGTTCAATGTTTGCTAGGTAACATTAGGCTCTAACTAGGACAGCAAACGGCGCTGGGAAACGAATAATAATGTCAGCTAGGGAGCCAGCCAGCTAATGTTAGCTAGCTAGCTAACAGTACACTTTAGCTTGAAATAAAACCACTTTCTGTCAAAATTAGAAAATGTGTAATATCTGAAAATGTAGCTAGCTATCGCTAGATTATCTTACCTGTATACATCATTATGCATGATGGACGTGTCTCCCTGTCAGGAATGCCATGCCAAGGTTGCCCTTAGTTTGAATATGTAATCCGGAGACAGGTGTTTTCTCAATCTCTTTAGCTATCATACTCTAATTCCATTGATTTTAAAACTTGATCCTCCAGAATGTGGTGAGCAACACTTATGCAGCTCCACTACATAATACATAAAAAGCTGTGTTTGACAGGATTACCAACACAAACTGACAAGCTCAAAATGACAGAAGCCTTCTATTGCAGAGAACGGCTCTCTTGTGAAGTCGTGACTTGCGACATACGCCTAGTTTCCTGAATTGGGTTACAAAAAGATGTCGGTGTCATAGCATGCCACCGGCATATCTCTATCCATCTCTCTGGGGTCAGGACTAAGCTTCTCTTAGTTCATATAAACTATATTTTAAATTATGAATATGCTGCATAAGTGTTGCTCACCACAGTGGTGAGCATTCAGTGGACACCTAAGCCTATAGGCCAATGCATACAATGCCCTGATACAATTAGTGCTCAAATCTCTGACGGCTGATCTGTGAGATGGACAATTGTTTTAGGAGAGTACCCAAGAAACCAATAAGCTATAACATTTTGCATATGCTACACATCGAAACATCCAAAGCATACAAACCAGCCACAAAAAGGCCACAACCAGAATCCAACAGTGTGTCTGCGTGGAGAAAGTCTCCTCAATGAATGAGGACACACCCAAGCCCAGTTGTGTCCCATTTCGCTGACGACCCTCCCCACTTCACCCACCAACATCCTAATAAGGAAAACAAGTGCAAAGAAAAAGAACTCGGCAGACAGTGATTGGGTCATCACAATGTCAAAGAAAAAAGGACCACAATGGAAATCCCAGTCACTTGTAAAAATCTTTGTGTATGTTCACTACATGAGCAAACATCTCATTCCAAAATCAAGGGCATTAATATGGAGTTGGTCCCTCTTTTGCTGCTATAACAGCCTCCACTCTTCTGGGAAGGCTTTCCACTAGATGTTGGAACATTGCTGCTTGCTTCCATTCAGCCACAAGAGCATTATTGAGGTCGGGTACCGAGGTTGGGCAATTAGGCCTGCTCGCAGTTGGCATACTAATTAATCCCAAAGGTGTTTGATGGAGTTGAGGTCAGGACTCTGTGCAGGCCATTCAATGTCTTCCACACCGATCTCGACAAACCATTACTGTGTGGACCTCGCTTTGTGCATGGGGGCATTGTCATGCTGAAACAGGAAAGCGCCTTCCCCAAACTGTTGTTACAATGTTGGATGCACAGAATCATCTGGAAAGTCATTGTATGCTGTAGTGTTAAGATTTCCCCTCACTGAAACAAAGGGGCCTAGCCCGAACCATGAAAAACATCACAAGACCATTTTTCCTCCATCAAACTTTACAGTTGGCACTATGCATTGGGGCAGGTAGCGTTCTCCTGGCATCTGCCTAACCCAGATTGGGCTGGGCTGCCAGTTGGTGAATCATGAATCATCACTCCAGAGAACGCATTTCCACTGCTCCAGAGTCCAATTGGGTTGAGTTTTACACCATTCCAGCCAACACTTGGCATTGCGCATGGTGATCTTAGGCTTGTGTGTGGCTGCTCGGCCATGGAAACCCATTTCATGAAGCTCCCGACGAACAGTTATTGTGCTTATGCTGCTTCCAGAGGCAGTTTGGAACTTGGTAGTGATTGATACAAGCTTCAGCACTTGGCTACGTTCTGTTAGCTTGTGTGGCCTAACACTTCACGGCCTAAACGAGGTGTGTTATAGGTTACAGCTTCCTTCTTACTATCGTATTAATCCCTCGTTTCATGTGTCTCTCCTCAGGCCGGTGGTAGCTGGTCCCCTGCAGGAAGGTGAGGTGCCGGAGAACCCTCCTTCCCCTCTGGACATCGAGAGGTCCCCAGCGTACACTGTACGTTCGGACTCTAGACGCCGGGTGAGGGGCCTACAGTACCTCGAGGACTGGGAGGGGTACGGTCCAGAGGAGAGGTGCTGTGTACTGGTGGAGGACATCTTGGATCCATCACTACTGAGGGAGTTCCACCGCCTCCATCCGGATCGCCCTGCGCCTCACCCTCCGGGTCGCTTCGAGGCCGGCGGCGGCGCGCTGCAGGAGCCGCGCGTCGGGGGGGGGGGTACTGTCACGGGGGGGTACTGTCACGACTTCCACCGAAGGCGGCTCCCCTGCCTGTTCGGGCAGCGGTCGTCGCAGTTTCTTGTTTCTTGTTTGAGTTTTGTTTCAGGACTTTTTAAGCCTGTTAGGCCAGCCTGCTTTTGTGCGGGCTTGTTCTCTGTTAGTCTAGGTTGGTTGCATGTTATGTTCACTGACTGTTTGGTGCCCAGTTTTGGGTTGGACATATTTGTTTTCGCCTGTTGTTTTTGGCGTTACTTTTGGATACCGTAATAAAGTGTGGTTTCCCCCATTATCCTCTGCTCTCTGCGCACTCCGCACCCACCACTCCTGGCTGTGTGACATAAATGAATAATGAACCTGCTAAAATAGAGCTTTGATTGAAGTTTTGTTTTGTATTTCCAAATATGTAATATATCTTATTTTCCTTATTTAGTGTAAACTTGTTTTCACTATTATTGACTGTCTGCACATAACAAAATTGTATCTCTCTGAACTGATGCTGTTTCATATGTTGGTTGTATCACTGCAGATGCACCAATACATCAACTACTTCAAATTCTAACTCCAGATGCAAACACTGGTCCACAATGTAAATCATTGTGTCCTGACACAGACACAGGACATGGTAAAAGCAAATTGCTAAGAGGGAGAAGTCTTCATCCACCACCACTCTGCCTTAAAAGGAAAAAACCCATCATTATGATGACATGGCAAGTGACACTATGCTTCTTGATAATCCTATATCTTGAAAACTTGACTGCTGACATGCAAAACATTGGACTCATGAAAAACCTAACAAAATATATTTTTTGAGTTGATTTTTTTACTAAGAAACTTATTTCAACCACCCCCACTGAAGCTACCCAGCTAGCTGAGAGTCGGGCACTTGGACACCCGATTCCGGGCCATTTCAATCAGTTCCGTCCCCCCAGAAGAGGGCCGCTTCTGGGCCGAATTCCTCATTGCTAGCTGGGTTGGCAAGGGTGCTTCCTGGATATTTTCACAACTTGTCAAGGCGCCACAGCGAATTGTATCCAGCAGAATTTGTTTGGAAAAATCCCACATGAACATTACAGTAAATACAACAGTCATGTCCACAAAAACACTCCAGTGAATACTATATTATACTAGTCATGTCCGCAGAAGTGTAGTGTTTTTGTGGACATGAGTGCAGTATTCTGTATTATTCCCTTTTGTGTTTTGGCTGACTTTATTATAGCATTCATTGTAGTTTTTTTGTGGACATAACTGTAGTATATTATTGTATTCTCTGTAGTATTATTGCAAACCTCACTGTAGCAGGCACTGTAGTGTTTTTGTGGACATGACAGTAGTATTCTACAGTATTCACTGTAGTGTTTTTGTGGACATGACAGTAGTATTCTACAGTATTCACTGTAGTGTTTTTGTGGACATGAATGTAGTATTTACTGTAGAGTTTTTACGGACATGAATGTAGTATAATATACTATTGACTGTTGCGTTTTTGCCAACATGACTGTAGTATACTTTTGTATTCATTGTAGTGTTTTTGTGGACTTTTCTGTAGAATTCACTGTTGTGTTTTTGCGGAAATGATTGTTGTATACTATAATATTCAATGTAGTGTCAATGTGGACATGATTGTAGTATTCATTGTAGAGGTTTTGCAGACAAGTGTATTATTGTAGTGTATTATAGCATCCACTGTAGTGTTTTGTGGATATGACTGTAGTATACTATAGCATCCACTGTAGTGTTTTGTGGATATGACTGTAGTATACTATAGCATCCACTGTAGTGTTTTGTGGATATGACTGTAGTATACTATAGCATCCACTGTAGTGTTTTTGCGGACATGACTTTAGTATAATATAATATTCATTGTACTTTTTTTGTGGACATGACTATCATTCACTGTAGTGTTTTTGCGGATATGACTGTAGCATCCACTGTCGTGTTTTTGTGGACATGACTGTAGTATACTACAACATCCACTGTAGTGTTTTGTGGATATGACTGTAGTATACTACAGCATCCACTGTAGTGTTTTTGCGGACATGACTGTAGTATACTACAGCATCCACTGTAGTGTTTTTGCGGACATGACTGTAGTATACTATAGTAATCACTGTAGTGTTTTTGCGGACATGACTGTAGTATACTATAGTAATCACCGTAGTGTTTTTGCGGACATGACTGTAGTATACTATAGTAATCACCGTAGTGTTTTTGCGGACATGACTGTAGTATACTATAGTAATCACTGTAGTGTTTTTGCGGACATGACTGTAGTATACTATAGTAATCACCGTAGTGTTTTTGCGGACATGACTGTAGTATACTATAGTAATCACTGTAGTGTTTTTGCTGACTTTACTATAGTAATTACCGTCCTGTTTTTGCGGTCTTTACTGTAGGATACTATGGTATTCACTGTTGTGTTTTTGCAGACTTGACTAGTATTTACATGTATTGTTTTTGCAAATATGACTGTAGTATGATATAATATTCACTATGGTGTGTTTGCTGCCTTTACTGTAGTATTCCCTATAGTGTTTTACGGACGTGATTGTAGTATACTTGGGCCTCATTTATAAACCCTTTGTATGCACAAAACATGCGTGCGCCAATTTTCACGCAAATGTTGCCATTTATAAAAACACAACATTAAGTGAGAATGTCCTTATCCTCCCGCAAGACCATGCGTATTCACAGTTTCTAGTGTTTTAACAGAGCTTGAGAACATCTGCAAAGAATGGGAGAAAATTCCAAAATTCAGGTGTGCAAAGCTGATAGATACAGTGCATACCCAAGATGATGTAATCCCCACCAAAGGTGCTTCTACAGAGTATTGACTCAAGGATGTGAATACTTGTGTAAATTAGATATTTCTGTATTTCATTTACAATAAATGTGCAAACATGTCAAACATGTAATTAATCAGTTTCTAATTCAGGCTGTAACACAGCAAAAAGTAGAGTAAATACTTTCTGAAAGCACTGTATATCTGACCTGTCTTAAAACTGTCCATACGTGAACAAGCATTAGAACTCTGCCTGGATCATTCACCTTTTATGGTGACAGTAACACCCTTATTTGCTGTATAGTTTGGAAGTATTGGAGTTGGGCCAAGACAGTATCTAAAGGAAATAGAGATTTTATTATTTTATTTTTATTTGACCTTTATTTAACCAGGTAGGCTAGTTGAGAACAAGTTCTCATTTACAACTGCGACCTGGCCAAGATAAAGCAAATCAGTGAGACACAAACAACAACACAGAGTTACACATGGAATAAACAAACATACAGTCAATAATACAGTAGAAAAAGTTTATATATAGTGTGTGCAAATGAGGTAGGATAAGGGGGGTGAGGCAATAAACAGTCCATGGTAGTGAAGTAATACAATATACCAATTAAACACTGGAGTGATTGATGTGCAGAAGATGAATGTGCAAGTAGAGATACTGGGGTGCAAAGGAGCAAGATAAATAAATAAATACAGTATGGGGATGAGGTAGATGGATGGGCCATTTACAGATATGTACAGGTGCAATGATCTGTGAGCTGCTCTGACAGCTTTTGCTTAAAGCTAGTGAGGGAGATATGAGTCTCCAGCTTGTCTCCAGTGATTTTTGCAGTTCATTCCAGTCATTGCACTGTGATAAACCGCATCCAATTTTGTAAATGACATCGCCGAAGTCGGGGATCGGCAGGATGGTCAGTTTTACGAGGGTATGTTTGGCAGCATGAGTAAAGGATGCTTTGTTGCGAAATAGGAAGCCGATTCTAGATTTAATTTTGGATTGCAGATGCTTAATGTGAGTCTGGAAGGATAATTTACAGTCTAACCAGACACCTAGGTATTTGTAGTTGTCCACATATTCTAAGTCAGCGCCGTCCAGAGTAGTGGGCAGGTGCGGGCTGCGATAGTTTGAAGAGCATGCATTTAGTTTTACTTGCTTTTAAGAGCAGTTGGAGGCAACGGAAGGAGAATTGTGTGGCATTGAAGCTCATCTGGAGGTTAGTTAACACAGTGTCCAAAGAAGGGCCAGAAGTATACAGAATGGTGTAGTCTGCGTAGAGGTGGATCAGAGAATCACCAGCAGCAAGAGCGACATCCTTGATGTATACAGAGAAGATTGTCGGCCCGAGAATTGAGCCCTGTGGCACCCCCGTAGAGACTGCCAGAGGTCCAGACAACAGGCCCTCTGATTTGACACACTGAACTCTATCAGAGAAGTAGTTGGTGAACCAGGCGAGGCAGTCATTTGAGAAATCAAGGCTGTTTAGTCTGCCGATAAAAATATGGTGATTGACAGAGTCGAAAGCCTTGGCCAGTTCGATGAATACGGCTGCACAGTAATGTCTCTTATCGATGGCAGTTATGATATCGTTTAGGACCTTGAGCGTGGCTGAGGTGCAACCATGACCAGCTCGGAAACCAGATTGCATAGCGGAGAAGGTACGGTGGGATTCGAAACAGTTGGTAATCTGTTTTTTAACTTGGCTTTCGAAGACCTTAGAAAGGCAGGATAGGATAGATATAGGTTTGTAGCAGTTTGGGTCTAGAGTGTCTCCCCCTTTGAAGAGGGGATTGATCGCGGAAGCGTTACAATCTTTGGGAATCTCAGACGATACAACGGAGAGGTTAAACAGGCTAGTAATAGGGGTTGCAACAATTTCGGCAGATAATTTTAGAAAGAGATGGTCCAGATTGTCTAGCCCGGCTGATTTGTAGGGGTCCAGATTTTGCAGCTCTTTCAGAACATCATCTATCTGGATTTGGGTGAAGGAGAAATGGGGAAGCTTAGGCGAGTTGCTGTGGGGGGTGCCGGGCAGTTGACCAGGGGTAGGGGTAGCCAGGTGGAAAGCCTGGCCAGCCGCAGAAAAATGCTTATTGAAATTCTCAATTATAGTGGATTTATCGGTGGTGACAATGTTTCCTAGCCTCAGTGCAGTGGGCAGCTGGGAGAAGGTACTTTTATTCTCCATGGACTTTACAGTGTCCCAGAACAATTTTGAGTTTGTGCCACAGGATGCAAATTTCTGTTTGAAAAAGCTAGCCTTTGCTTTCCTAACTGCCTGTGTATATTGGTTCCTAACTTCCCTGAAAAGTTGCATATCACTGGGGCTATTCGATGTTAATGCAGTACGCCACAGGATGTTTTTGTGCTGGTCAAGGGCAGTCAGGTCTGGAGTGATCCAAGGGCTGCAATGTCGAACTTGATTAAATGTCTTTGAGATGTTGGCAGAATGTTTTCTTTTGCAGTGACATTTGCGGTATCTGACCGTTTCTGAAAGACTAAAACAATTGCAAATTGTTGTGGACCTGTAAACAGATCGTTTGAATGCAATAATGTTTTGCATTCTCTTTTTCCCTAACCTAAATATGAAAAAAAATAGGCATACTTACATTGGTAGCCTACACACTTGAATGTGAAGGATCCACAGCCTTTTAGCCTGTTAAATTCTACTGTATGTTGTAAACCGTGCACTGTGTCGGATGCAAAGAGATGCGCATGGTAATTTGGTATGGCTATACAGGAATATAAACCCACAGACAGAAAAAGTGAGGAATTTATTCTGCAATTGTTATTGCATACAGTGTGCACCTTCTTAATATTGAGTATTATCTCTCCACTCTCCCATTCAGTCACACCTCTGAGAAGCAGAGGCTCTATTGTCTTTACAGGTGTGTAGGTTTGATATCTGATTGGTGGTTAACATTACAGTAATTCTATTGGTCAATAACTTTGATTTTGAATCCAAACAACAGATGTCATAAAGAGTCTTCGATTCATTGTCTCTTTCTTTTATGTTCCTGACCTGGGCTGGTGAGATACTTACTTTTTATTTTTCTCTCCCACTCCCATGAGCTATAGGCCATGGCAAAAGCCATGGTTTCTTTCTCTCTCTCTCTCTCTTTCTCTCTTTGATCATGCATAGAATAATGCTTTGTTAATGTCAGTGTTGCCAAATACTTGCTTGCATATATTCATTATCTTTATGGAGTCAGATAAACATTTTAATAGGCAAATAGCTTAGTCTTATTACAGATTGCATGTGAGGTATGTATATAATATGCATATATGATAAATATTACCACACTTTACCCTCAGAAAGCCTCAATTTGTCGACAACATCCGGTGGAACTGGAGGGCACGCAATTAAAATAAATAATAATAAAAATGATGGATATTAAACATTTTGGTACATATATGTGTCTTATATCGTTTGAAAGCTTAAATTCTTGTTAATCTAACTGCACTGTCCAATTTCCAGTAGCTATTACAGCGAAAGCATGACATGCGTTTGTTTGAGGACGGCGCCCCACATCAAAATATTTTTCCACCAGCACAGGTTTCATAAATTCACAAATAGCGATTCACTTACTTTTTGAAAATCTTCCTCTGATTTGTCATCCAAAGGGTCCCAGCTATAACATGTGGTGTCATTTTGTGAAATACAATCCTTCTTTATATCCCAAAAGGTCAGTTGGCGCCATCGATTTAGTTGGCGCCATTGATTTGAGTAATCCGCTCGTTCAGCGTTCAGAGAAAGGAATCCGAAAATGTACCCCTAAACTTTGTTTCATCAAGTGAAATTATGTTTCTATTTACTGTGTCCCTGTACTAAAACTGATATTTCATCTTTGTTTTGAAGTTATGAGCCTGAACCCTTGAACATAGACTGTTGACACCCTGTGGAAGCCATATAGGAATTGCATTCAAGGAGCTAATTTCCAGTATGCCCTTATACTTGCCATATTAAAGCATGGTCTCTCAAAAGAAAAAATATATATTCTTTGGAAAATCTTTGGATTTTCTCCTACCATATCTATTGTGTTATATTCTCCTACATCATTTCAACATTTCTACAATCTTCAAAGTGTTTTCTTTCCAATGGTACCAATTATATGCATATGTGCATTCAGGGCCTGAGCAACAGGCAGTTTACTTTGGGCACATCATTCAGGCAGAAAAGGAGAAAAAAAGGGCCTAGCCCTAAGAAGTTTTAAACCTCTTAAGGAACCGCCCCTTTTTTTCAAGTTTCGCCTAAAATAACATACCCAAATCTAACTCTCTGTAGCTCAGGCCCAGAAGTAAGAATATGCATATTCTTGATACCGTTTGAAAGGAAACACTTTGAAGTTTGCGGAAATGTGAAAGGAATGTAGGAGAATATAACAATAGATCTGGTAAAAGATCATTGTGCTGCCATCCTGTTAGAAGGTAACAGATTATTTTATTACAATGAAAATCCAATTTAACCATTGTAATAAAATAATCTGTTACCTTCTAACAGTTGCATGGGAATGCAACTCAAGGGCAGAATAATCATTTAAAAAATTAAATTTAACTTTATTTTGTATTATCATCTTTGAAATGCAAGAGAAAGGCCATGATGCATTATTCCAGCCCAGGTACAATTTAGATTTTGGCCACTAGATGGCATCAGTGCATGTGCAAAGTTTTAGACTGATCCAATGAACCATTGCTGTTCAAAATGTTGTATCAGGACTGCCCAAATGTGCCTAATTTGCTAATTAATAACTTTTCATGTTCGAAATCGTGCACTCTCCTCAAACAATAGCATGGTATTATTTCACTGTAATAGCTACTGTAAATTGGACAGTGCAGTTAGATTGACAAGAATTTAAGCTTTCTACCAATATCAGATATGTCTATATCCTGGGAAATGTTCTTGTGACTTACAACCTCATGCTAATCTCATTAGCCTGCGTTAGCTCAACCGTCCCGTGGAAGGGGATGGCCTTCTGGCCTTATTTAGACTAGTTGAGTATCTGAAGAATCAGCATTTGTGGGTTCGATTACAGGCTCAAAATGGCCAGAAACAAATAACTTTCTTCTGAAACTCGTCAGTCTATTCAGCATTCTGAGAAATTAAGGATATTCCATGCGAGAAATTGCCAAGAAACTGAAAATCTCATACAATGCTGTGTAGTACTCCCTTCACAGAACAGTGGAAACTGGCTCTA
This sequence comes from Oncorhynchus kisutch, assembly GCF_002021735.2. Lineage (NCBI taxonomy): Eukaryota > Metazoa > Chordata > Actinopteri > Salmoniformes > Salmonidae > Oncorhynchus > Oncorhynchus kisutch. Next base: position 3,460,709 of record NC_034198.2, read on the forward strand.
ACCAGAATAGAAAGAGGAGTGGGAGGCCCAACTGAGCAAGGGGACAAGTACATTAGTGTCTAGTTTGAGAAAAAGATGTCTCACAAGTCCTCAACTGGCAGCTTCATTAAATAGTACCCGCAAAACACCAGTATCAACGTCAACAGTGAAGAGTCGACTCTGGGATGCTGGCCTTCTAGGCAGAGTTGCAAAGAAAAGACATATCTCAGACTGGCCAACAAAAGATTAAGATAGGCAAAGAACACAGACACTGGACAGAGGAACTTTGCGTCTGTGTAGACATTAACAATGTCTACACTGTATTTCTGATCAATTTGATGTTATTTTAATGGACCAAAAATGTGGTTTCCTTTCAAAAAGAAGGACATTTCTAAGTGACCCCAAACTTTTGAATGGTAGTGTAAGCACGTGTAAATGGAACGTAATTCCCTTTAAATGCACTTTTCTCCCTGACTTTGAACTTAAGTATGAGAATAGCATGCTATTCACCTGCTATTCCTTCGGGGTGGACATCTAAGAAATGTGGCGGGGTTGTGTCTACAGACACACCGTATTCTGACCTTGATTTAATTCCCTCATAATTCCACCTTTACATGTGAGGAAACCATGAATAAGGTAGAGCAAACATGCCAGTTCCAAGTGGAAAAGGCATATTGTCACGTCTGCTCCTGCTCCTCCCTCCGGCGTACGATGTCGCCAGAGTACTAACCACCGGTCCTAGGATTCATCATTACGCACACCTGGTACTCATCATTACGTGCACCAGTGAATCATTATGATTCACACCTGGACTCCTTTACCTTCATCATTTCCTCCCCTTTATATGTCACTCTCCCAGGTTCACTCACCAATTGGTAGTTCTTGTGTATCGGCGTACTGCCTTATGTTAGTGTCGTGTTCTTGGTTTTGTTGTAAAACGTTTCACCTGCTTCTGCTTCTCATCATTAAACATATACTTTCTTTTTTTCGATGGAAATAACAGAAATCTCCAACAATGTAATTTATAAATTGATAAGAGTTAGGTAAATTAATAATTGGGGTGGTAGGTTGCCTAGAGGTTTGAGCGTTGAGCCAGTAACCAAAAGGTCACTTGTTCAAATACCTGAGCCGACAAGGTGAAAAATCTGTCGATGTGCCCTTGAGCAAGGCACTTAAACCTAATTTGCTCCAGGGTTGCCGTATTACTATGGCTGACCCTGTAAAACATCAGATTTCACTGCATCTATTCTGTGTGTGACAATAAAACTTTTTTTTGTTATCCATTTGGAGAAAGGGATTGTAAATACACATAGAAATTGTTTATGATTTTACCTTATGATCACTGGAGATGAATGTGAAACCAGTCATATGGAAGCAAACTGAAAATCATGTCAACATGATGTTATTCTGAATTTTTCTTGTTTGCCCTCGTATCTTACGTGGATGAAATTTGGAGAACCAAGCTATTGGCTTATGTAGGGCTGAACCTGCCACGTTGATGTACGTATGCTCTCCATTTCATTTGACAATTTGTATCATGTAAAAAAAAAATCTCTATCAGGAGCCGCCATTAGTAATACCCACATACATGTATAACTGTCACTTTGGTGTTTGTTTTATTCCATTTGTAGCTTCCATTTTGCATCATTCTGTTTACCTTTCTTTCGTCTGTCACGGCTGTGTAGTTGTTCCTGAGGGTCACTAGCATTAGTGGATGATATTAGGCTAACGTAGTGCAGTAATTTGGGACATGCATTTGTATCATTATAAAACACAGACCGCACGTAGCAGGTTAAACCTGAAGCCTGGCGCACGGTTCACAATGACTGGACCGGTGTCATACAGTTCCATGATTAGTGAGGATTTGGGTAGATTTATAGGACTACTGTTCCATTCTTATTATGCACTTGTTTCCACCTTACAATATTTATGGATATAACTTGAATATGAAAACTTTCAGAAGGAATCAAGTCACTGTATTTTTGATTCATCGAGATATTTTGCGTGTAAGGGCTCTCCAAACAAAAAAACAAAAAAGATTGATGTATGCTTTCTGAACCCAAAAATGTGCGTTAATAATCTACAAGATCAGAGTACTTTTAAATCTACCAGTTGGTGCTGAAATGGAGACGAACATGCATATATTTAGATGGCTTTCTTACATTGATGCCTATATTCTGAACCCATTCTCTCTCTGTCAGTCGACAGAATTCGAATTAAAAGGTAAGATAAATGTACTGAAAACCCCATTAAATGAAAACGCACGCAACAGAACCACACCTGCAAAGCTCATTATGCACCAGCATAAGGTCATTCTGACTACCGAATATTGAGATGTGCATAGGAAAGGCTTGTGTAGCAGATGTGAAATGGCTAGCGAGTTAGCGGTGGTGCGCGCTAGTGGCGTTTCAATCGGTGATATCACTTGCTCTGAGACCTTGAAGTAGTAGTTCCCCTTGGTAACGATGCTTCCGACTGTTGACATGTGCAGAGCGTCCCTGGTTCGCGCCCAGGTCGAGGGGACAGACGTAAAGTCTATACAGTTACACTTGCATAAGAAAGGCATACATTTCCTAAGTCAGAATTGGGCCCTACATGGTCAAGAGATACTACAGTGTATAGTATAGTATACCACAACATTTTATTTTAAGCACCACATGATCGAGGGGATATTACAGTGTGTACTATAGTATTCCACAGTATACTAAACAATTCTAAAGTAAGCATTACATAATCGAGGGATGCTACAATGTGTAGTATAGTTCTATAGTATACTGCAAAATGGTAAAGTAGTTATACACCACTTCACTTTCATCCCCCCTTGGGGGTGGGCGGAGTTGGGTTTGACTCTGACAGAAAATCAATGATAGAACATTAGTCCCCTGTTCTCTCCACATCGGCTGTCCTCCCCTTTGATTCCCAGTACCTCCAATCCAGCAGTGAAGGGGAGAGGTTGTTATTGCGGACTGAACTCAGCCAACCGTCAAACCCCTCACAGCTGGGACACGGAACTAGGGCTGGGAACCAGAATCCGAAAAGCTCCTCTTCCGCACATTGCTCCACTTCTCCAGGAATAGGGCTGGGAGTGTGGCAGCAGATATTGTACCCGGTTAGGCCAAAATCCAAGGGTTTCTCAAAGTGGTGGGATGGTGGGGCATGGTACTAAAAGCAACACACGCTGTATTGACAGCACACACATTTGTGACCCGATTCAGGAAACTAGGCGTATGTCGCAAGTCGTGACTTCACAGGAGAACCATTTGAACGTAGGGCTAATGCTTAAGATGGTGTGAACGATGCTGAATGGGTGTAGATATAGAAGTGCTCTTCACTAGATACCAAAACATTCAAAGGCGATTTTCTCAAAAGTTAGTTTACAAATTGATCAACTTTCAAGGCAGAATTACTTTCCCATTGTTCCTCAACTGCAGTGTGATATACCATTTTGTAGCTCTGAGTCTCTTTTTTTCTACACTTTTATCCAATGTAGAAAACACCATTTCACATTTTGCTACAAGGGAGAGAGAGGGGGGGGGAGATAATGGGCCCATGAAGAGCTGAGGTAAAGTGAGGTAAAGTCACTTTTCCTCACCTCTTCATTGGCCCATTATCTCCCGCTCTCTCTCTCTCTCCCTCTCCTTCCCACATATCTCTTTCTTTCTTCTCTTTCGCAACATTAAATGTGAGCCATGAGGAAGGCGGAGAGAGTCGGAGGGAGGAGAGTGAGGTGACAACTGAGAGATGGGCCGAGGAGAGTGTTGGGAAAGAGACAGAAGGGGAAGGAGTGGGAGAAGAAATAGGAGGATTGATTGGAAGAGAGTAAAGGGTAGTACTGTATAGGGGGATAATGAGAAGGGGATAGAGGTGGAAGGAAGGAAGGAAGGAAGGAATGAAGGAAGGAAGGAAGGAAGGAAGGAAGGAAGGAAGGAAGGAAGGAAGGAAGGAAGGAAGGAAGGAAGGAAGGAAGGAAGGAAGGAAGGAAGGAAGGAAGGAAGGAAGGAAGGAAGGAAGGAAGGAAGGAAGGAAGGGAGAGAGAAAGCGAGTGAAGGGGTCTGGCGAACGTCTGATTGAAACCACGTGTCCACCTGAGATGAGAGGCAAGCGAACACAACGAATTTCAGCGTGTTAATTTAAAATGTTCAGCACTGACTTATCACAGGTCGCAAAACTTTGTGTGATATCCACTGTGTTCGCCCTCTCCTCCGCGACTACACCAACCCCTTCTTTCCTTTTCAACTTTTTTCCCCCCGAGTCGTCTTCCATCACATATCTCACGAAACAATGCTTTGGAAGACTGGAAGGCTTTGCCATGAGAAGGGGCTCCCTGAAGTAACCTATGCGTTTAGTGAAGTAATGGGAAACCGGATCCCCTGGGCACACCGGAGAGCCTGGTCGGTGTTAAGGAGTAAAAATAAAAGGGTACTTCAGTTTTAGTTTATTATGACACTAAATGCACTCAGATACTTAATGACTGTTCTGTCCAAATAAAAAAGAGAATTTGAGTAAAAAATTGTCATGGCACCACAATGATAACATGATTTGTTTGTATATAATTATGACCTCATACAACAGCACCACACCTACTATGGGTTTTCACAACATCTACGGTACATTCGGAAAGTATTCAGACCCCTTGACTTTTCCCACATTTTGTTTCTGGCCCGCCTGCTCCCTCCATGGCGCTCGAGGGTGCCAGGCTGCCCTGCATTATGCACTCCTGCCACCATCATTACGCACATCTGCTCCCCTCGTCACGCGCATCAGAGATTCATTACACTCACTTGAACTCACTCACCTGTGTTTATTTCCTCCCTGTCTGTTCCCGAGGTTGTCCCTCCGCTTCAGCATTAATGTTCATGTCTTTGTTTACCGGTTCTGACACTGTTCCTGTCCTGTTCCATATCTGTGCTAAATTAAATGTTCAACTCTCCGTACCTGCTCCTCATCTCCAGCATCGGTTCATACAGTTACGGTTTCATACGTTACAGCCTTATTTTGAAATGGATTACATGGTTGTTTTTCCTCGTCAATCTACACACAATACCCCATAATGACAAAGCAAAAACATGTTCGGTTTTGAAAACCCCCAGAAATATCACATTTACATACGTTTTCAGACCCTTTACTTTGTTGAAGCACCTTTGGCAGCGATTACAGTCTTGAGTCTTCTTGAGCATGATGCTACAGCCCACCTGTATTTGGGAAGTTTCTCCCATTCTTCTCTGGAGATCCTCTCAAGCTCTGTCAGGTTGGATGGGAAGTGTCGCTGTACAGCTATTTTCAGGTCTCTCCAGAGATGTTCGATCATGATCGGGCTCTGTCTGAACCACTCAAGGACATTCAGAGACTTGTTCCAAAGCCACTCCTGCATTGTCTTGACTGTGTGCTTAGGGACGTTGTCCTGTTGGAAGGTGAATATTCGCCCCCAGTCTGAAGTCCTGAGCGCTCTGGAGCAGGATTTCATAAAATATCTCACTGTACTTTTCTACATTCATATTTCCCTCGATCCTCCCAGTCCCTGCAGCTGAAACAATTCCCCACAGCATGACACTGCCACCACCACGCTTACCATAGAGATGGTTCCAGGTTTCCTCCAGACGTGACGCTAGGCATTAAGGCAAAGAGTTCAATCTTGGTTTCATCAGACCGGAGAATCTTGTTTCTCTTGGTTTGAGAGTCGTTTAGGTGTCTTTTGGCGAACTCCCAGTGGGCTGCCATGTGCCTTACTGAGGAGTGGCTTCCATCTGGTCTGGAGTGGAATTCTCGCAGAGATGTTTGTCCTTCTGGAAGGTTCTCCAATCTCCTCAGACAAGCTCTGGAGCTCTGTCAGAGTGACCATCTGGTTCATTGTCACCTCCCTGACCAAGGCCCTTCTCCCCCGATGTCTCAGTTAGGCTGGGCGGCTAGCTCTAGGAAGAGTCTTGGTGGTTCCAACCTTCTTCCATTTAAGAATAATGGAGGCCACTGTGCTCTTGGGGACCTTCAATGCTACAGAAATGTTTTGAAACCCTTCCCCAGATCTGTGCCTCAACACAATCCTGTCTCGGAGCTCTACAGACAATTAATTTGACTTGTGGCTTGGTTTTTGCTCTGACATGCACTGTCAACTGTGGGACCTTATATAGACTGGTGTGTGCCTTTTCAAAATAATGTCCAATCAATTGAATATACCACAGGTGGACTCCAATCAAGTTGTAGAAACATCTCAAGGGTGATCAATGGAAACAGGATTCACCTGAGCTCAATTTCGAGTCTCATAGCAAAGTGTCTGAATACTTATTTAAATAAGGTTTCAGTTATTTTTTTTATGAATTTGCAAACAAATCTTTAAACCTCATCGATGTAGATTGATGAGGGAATTGTTTTATTTAATCCATTTTAAAATAAGGCTGCAACATAACAAAATGTGGAAAAAGACAAGGGGTCTGAATACTTTGCGAATGCACTGTAGGTTTGTTTCCATAGTGTTCCCCCTGGAATAGTTTATTGAGGACGTGCAGAGGGAAATAGAGAGAGAGGAGAGGGGTAGGTGGGAGAAAGGGGCGAGACAGCTATGCTATGGGAAAGGGTTTTGGGCAAACCAAATTAGGGAAAGAAAGGCAGAACACAAAGGCCTTTGAGAGAGGCTGACAGTTCTCTTGAAAGAGGTGCTGCCACAGATGACAAAAAGGGGTCCTAAAGAGAGCGACAGAGAGGAGGGAGACAGGGAGAAAAGATGGAATGAAAGTGAGAGGGCGAGGAGAAGGGAGAGCAACTGGCTGAGGACAAAACACGAAAGAGGAGGAGAGAGGGGGTGGGGCAGAGAAAGAGAGAGAGGGCGGGTCAGCGAGAGAGGGAGCAGAAGAGAGTGGTTAACGACAAGTTGGATGGTAATGAGTGTGAATAAAGGAAACAATGAGAGAGGTCTGAGTATGGAGGAGACCAAACACACTCCAGATACTCTTAAAATGATTTTGATGCGTGTGTGTGGTAGAGAAAGCGTGCAGTTTGGTCGGTGTGCTAATCGGGTGAGCACTAAAAGGGGGAGTCGCCACAAATGCAAATTGATGATATATCGTAAGAACTGACAACATTTCTCTATGGAATTCTACTTCATCACATTATGTGTGATGATAGTCTGATCGAAGTTAGCTTTAACCACCTAGTTTGATAGTCTTCACTCTCTGTGGCATAGGAAAGACCATATAATGTTATCATTGAGATTTTAACCAGTTTTCAGATTAATACATTTCTACCATTTACCTGCTATTTCCCCACCTCTACTTCAACTATTTACCAATTGGGAAAATAAATGCATCAATGTACTTTATTCCTAGCCTGATTGTGGCCTGTAAAGACACTGGGCAACATTTAAGGATCCTCTTAAATTGACATGGTAAAGAACAAACAGCAACATGATTTGAAAATCATGCTGCTAATGATGTTGATAGACTACAATCAACACAGTTGAAGAGGGGTCTCTTTTTTTCCACATGCAGATTTCAGACTCTGATACCATAAGCCACCCCCCCCCCCCCCCGCAACCTCTGCCATTGTGAAGACTTCAAAACTTGCATGCACACACACTCACTCACAGAGACACACACACATACAGACCAACTATTCCTACCTCATGCTCTGTCTGACTCAGGCCATGAAATCAATTTTTTAACCCCATCCCTCATTTTCTTTCTCCGTGAAGCGAGACCAATGTTGTAGGAAGAATTACCCCCCCTTTTCAGTGCCATAGCAGCACCCAGCCACCCACAATTATTCTCTTCTGTCTCCCTCTTTCACCTCATCCCTCCTTCCCTTCCTTACTCCCTCCCACAGAGTCAGAAACATTCCAATGTCAAAGTCAAGGTGTAGTATCAATACAGTATCAATGTATTTTACTTTGTGGCAATATTTGCGATCGTACGAGATTTTTTTGGTTGCTTCATTGGTGAGCTCCATCATGGATCCACCATCGCCAGAGGATTTACATAGCTTCTACCCCCAATCCATAAGACTCCTGAACAGCTAATCAAATGGCTACCCAGACTATTTGCATTGCCCCCCCCCCCTCCCCCCAGGAACGCTGCTGCTACGCTCTGTTATTATCTATGGATAGCCACTTTAATAACTCTACCTACATATTACCTCAAATAGCTCAACACCAGGGCCCCAGCACATTGACTCTGTACCAGTACCCCCTGTATATAGCCCCGATATTGTTATATACTGTTATATATTGTTATATACTTTTTTTTCTCGAAAAACTGCATTGTTCTTCTTATGGCTAGGGGGCAGCATTTTCACGTTTGGATGAAAAGCGTGCCCAGGGTAAACTGCCTGCTACTCAGTTCCAGTTGCTAATATATGCATATTATTGGATAGAAAACAAGTTTCTACAACTGTTTGAATGATGTACGTGAGTATAACAGAACTCATATGGCAGGCAAAAACCTGAGAAAAAATCCAACCAGGAAGTGGGGAATCTGAGGTTTGTAGTTTTTGAACTCTTGGCCTATCAAATACACAGTGTCTATGGGGTAATTTTGCACTTCCTATGGCTTCCACTAGACGTCAACAGTCATTAGAAACTTGTTTGAGACTTCTACTATAAAGGAGGGGCTCATAAGGGCTCTTGAGTCAGTGGTCTGACAGAGTGCCACGAGCTGGTCACGCGCATTCACATGAGAGGTAGCTCGCGTTCCATTGCTTTCCTGAAGACGAAGGAATTCTCCGGTTTGAACATTATTGAAGATTCATGTTAAAAACATCCTAAAGATGGATTCTATACATCTTTTGACATGTTTCTGCGGACTGTAATATGACTTTTCGTCTGAACTTTTGCCTGGACCTGCCCACGCATCTTGAGTTTAGATTGTGTACTGAACGCCCGAACCAAAAGGAGTTATTTGGGCATAAATGATGGACTTTATGGAACAAATCAAAAATGTATTGTGGAACTGGGATTCCTGGGAGTGCATTCTGATGAAGATCATCAAACATAAGTGAATATTTATAATGCTATTTCTGACTTATGTTGACTCCAAAATGGCTCTTTTTGGTTTGTTTTGGTCTCTGATCGCTGTACTCAGATTATTGCATGGTTTGCTCTTTCCGTAAAGTTTTTTTGAAATCTGACACAGCGGTTGCATTAAGGAGAAGTATATCTTTAAATCTGTGAATAACACTTGTATCTTTAATCAATGTTTATTATGAGTATTTCTGTAAATATATGTGGCTCTGTGCAAATTCAAGGGATGTTATGGAAGCAAAGCCAAATGTAAACAGAGGTTTTCAGATATAAATATGAACTTGATCTTACAAAACATACATGTATTGTGTAACATGTTGTCCCGGGAGTGTCATCTGATGAAGAATATTAAAGGTTAATGATTCATTTTATCTCTATTTCTGCTTTTTGTGACTCCTCTCTTTGGTTGGAAAATCGCTGTATGCTTTCTGTGACTAGTTGCTGACCTAACATAATGATATGTTCTACTTTCGCCGAAAAGCTTTTTTGAAATCGGACACTGTGGTTGGATTAAGGAGAATTCTATCTTTAAAATAGTGTCTAATTTTATTTTACTAGGCAAGTCAGTTTACTGTGAAAATTATGTTCGGTAAAAGCATTACATGGTCGCTGCCCATTTTATTGCATATTGTAGAAAATACATGAGAGTTCAGGGGCCTTGTTTTAACTAAGTTAACCATTTTCACTGTAGTGTCCAAAACGTCTTTCAAGCTGTCAGGCATTCCCTTGGCAGCAAGAGCCTCTCGTGGATGCTGCAGTGCACCCAAGTGGCGTTGGGAGCAACTGCTTGAACGTGCTTTAACACTCCACTATGTCTACCTGTCATGGATTTTGCACCATCAGTACAGATACCAACATGAGCAGCAGCTACGTTTGGCTACATATGGACCATTAATGGAATTCCCGCAAGAGAGTAACGGTTAACTCTTTTTGGGATAGGGGGCAGCATTTTCACTTTTGGATGATTAGCGTGCCCAGAGTGAACTGCCTCCTACTCTGTCCCAGATGCTAATATATGCATATTATTATTAGTATTGGATAGAAAAAACTCTGAAGTTTCTAAAACTGTTTGAATGATGTCTGTGAGTATAACAGAACTCATATGGCAGGTGAAAACCTGAGAAAAATCCAACCAGGAAGTGGGACATCTGAGGTTTGTAGTTTTTCAAAGCTTGGACTACCGAATACACAGTGGGATATGGATAAAGATGCACTTCCTACAGCGTCCACTAGATGTCAACCATCTTTAGAAACTTGAATGAGGAATCTACTATAAAGGAGGAGCTTATGAGAACTGTTTGAGTCAGTGGTCTGGCAACCTCTCATTCCAGTGCTTTTCTTCAGACATAGGAATTCTCCGGTTGGAACATTATTGATGTTTTATGAAAAAAACATCCTAAAGATTGATTCCATACATCGTTTGACATGTTTCTAAAGGACTGTAACTGAACTTTTCGAGTTTTTGTCTGGATGAAGTGCCTGCGCCTCATGAAGATGGATTACTGGGCTGAACACGTTAACAACAAGTGGCTATTTGGACATAAATGATGGACTTTATGGAACTTTATGGGACAAATCAATCATTTATTGTCGAACTGGGATTCCTGTGAGTTCCTTCTGATGAAGATCATCAAAGGTAAGTGAATATTTATGGTGTTGTTTCTAACATCTGTTGACTCCAAAATGTCGGATAATTCTCTGGCTGGATTGGGCTCTGAGCGCCGTTCTCAGATTATGCTTTTTCCGTTAAGTTTTTAAAAAATCTGACACAGTGGTTGCATTAAGGAGAAGTCTATCTTTAATTCTGTGAATAACAGTTGTATCTTTTATCAATGTTTATTATGAGTATTTCTGCAAAATCACCGGATGTTTTGTTACTGCACATAACGCGCCAATGTAAACTGACATTTTTGGATATAAATATGCACATTATCGAACAAAACATACATGTATTGTGTATTATGATGTCCTATGAGTGTCATCTGATGAAGATCATCAAAGGTTAGTGATTCATTTCATCTATATTTCTGCTTTTTGTGACTACTATCTTTGGCTGGAAAAAATGGCTGTGTTTTTTTGACTTGGCTATGACCTAACATAATCATATGTTGTGCTTTCGCTGTAAAGCATTTTTTAAATCAGACACCATGGGTAGATTAGCAAGATGTTTATCTTTCATTTGCTGTATTGGACTTGTTAATGTGTGAAAGTTCCATATTTCTAAAAAATTGTTTTGTATTTTGCCTTTTCAGCGGAATGTTGTCGAGGGGTTCCGCTAGCGGAACGCCTGCCCTAGAAAGGTTCATGTGATTGGATGTTAATTAGTTGACTAGACTAGCTGTAGATTTTGTTGTTATTTCTCTGAACACTAGATGGTTTTATTTTATTATTGGCAGTGAAATGAAGCTACTCAAGCCTCATTTGAAAATGTGAGAAAAATAAATGTTAAAACCTTTCATGCGATCCGATCCAAAGCGCAGTTTAGCGCTAGAACAGCCTTTCACATTTTCCATTGAAGTTTGTAGGCTACATCTGAATACTGTAATGTAGAATTTCTTGAGTAGGCAATATTTAGCATAACACGTATTACATAACCATTGCAGAACAAATTCCTCACCTTTTCTGGCCATGATGATTCCATGAGCCATAAAACAAATTACCATACACATCTCTCATTTAATTGGGCCTATTAGATAGGCTATTATAATTTCACAATTTTTGCTCTATGCAGATGACAGGGTTTATAATATACAGTAGAATTTAACAAGTGAACAGACTTTTGAATTGAAGGGTGTAGACTATTACTGCAAGTAGGCCCACTGTTGTTCATTTATTTTATGAGTAGACAAAGTTTCAGAATTCGTTGGCAATGCAGCATACTTAGTAATCTACCCATCGTGTCCGATTTCAAAAATGCTTTAGCGAAAGCACAACATATGATTATGTTAGGTCATAGCCAATTCGGAAAAAAACACAGCCATTTTTCCAGCCGCAGAAATATAGATCAAATGAATCACTAACCTTTGATGATCTTCATCAGATGACACTCATAGGACATCATGTTACACAATACGTTTGTCACAATATGTTTTGTTCGATAATGTGCATATTTATATCCAAAAATCTCAGTTTACATTGGCGCCTTACATGCAGTAATGTTTTGATTCCAAAACATCCGGTGATTTTGCAGAAATACTCATAATAAACTTTGATATAACAACTGTTATTCACAGAATTAAAGATAGACTTATCCTTATTTTTTTTTTAATACGGAAAAAGCATCATCTGAGCACGGCGCTCAGAACCCAAAACAGCCAGAGGAATATCCGTCATTTTGGAGTCAACAAAGTTAGAAACAACACCATAAATATTCACTTACCTTTGATGATCTTCATCAGAAGACAATCCCAGGAATCCCAGTTCGACAATAAATGACTGATTTGTTCCATGAAGTTCCATAAAATCCATAATTTATGTCCAAATAGCCACTTGTTGTTAACGTGTTCAGCCCAGTAATCCATCTTCATGAAGCGCGAGCATTTCGTCCAGACAAAAACTCGAAAAGTTCCATTAAAGTCCTTTAGAAACATGTCAAACGATGTATGGAATCAATCTTTAGGATGTTTTTTTCATAAAACATCAATAATGTTCCAACCGGAGAATTCCTTTGTCTTCAGAAAAAGCACTGGAACAAGAGGTAACTCTGTCAGGAGCGTGCGTCATGAGACCAAGGCACTCTGCCAGACCACTGACTCAAAGAGGACTCATGAGCCCCTCCTTTATAGTAGAATCCTCATTCAAGTTTCTAAAGACGGTTGACATCTAGTGGAAGCCGTAGGAAGTGCGACTTTATCCATATCTCAATGTGTATTCGGTAGGCCAAGCATTGAAAAACTACAGATTTTTCCTCAGGTTTTTGCCTGCCATATGAGTTCTGTTATACTCACAGACATCCTACAAACAGTTTTAGGAACATCAGACTGTGTTCTATCCAATACGAATAATAATATGCATATATTAGCATATGGGACAGAGTAGGAGGCAGTTCACTCTGGGCAAGCTATTCATCCAAAAGTGAAAATGCTGCTCCCTATCCCAAAAAGGTTCATGATTAAATCACGTTTCATTTGTCACATGCTTTGTAAATAACAGGTCTTGAATAACATTGATATGCTTACTTATGGGCTATTCCCAACAGTGCAGGCAGAAGAATATACAAAAATAGAATAAATACACAATGAGTAACGATAACTAGGCTATATACACGGGTTCCTGTAGAGACCATGTGCAGGGATACGAGGTAATTGAGGTAGGGATAAAGTGACTAGGCAGTAACAGTAGCAGCAGCATATTTGAGGAGTTAGAAGAGTTAGTGCAAAAAGGGCCAATGCAGATAGTCTGGGCAGCTATTTGGTTAACTGTTTAACAGTCATAACTTGAAGATAGAAGCTGTTCAGGGTCCTGTTGGTTCCACACTTGGTGCATCGGTACCGCTTGCCATGCAGTAGCACAGTGAACAGTCTATGACTTGGGTGGCTGGAGTCTTTGACAAATTTTAGGGCCTTCTGACATCACCTGGTATAGAGGTCCTGCATGGCAGTTGCCATACCAAGCGGTGATGCAGGCAGTCCAGATACTCTCAATGGTGCAGCTGTATAACTTTTTGAGGATCTGAGGGCCCATGCCCATTCTTTTCAAACTCCTGAGGGGGAAGTAGCATTGTCATGACTTTGCCATGACTGTGTTGTTATGTGGACCATGTTAATTCCTTGTGATGTGAACACCGAGGAACTTGAAGCTCTCGACCCACTCCACTACAGCTCCATCGATGTGGATGTGATCGGCCCTCCGTTTCCTGTAGTCTTGCTTACAGTGAGGGAAATGTTGTTTTCCTGGCACCACACTGTCAAGTCACTGACCTCCCATAGGCTGTCTCATCGTCAGAAGTCCAGGATGCAGTTGCAGAGGGAGGTGTTCAGTCCCAGGATCCTCAGCTTAGTGATGAACTTGGAGGGCATTGTGGGTTTTGAACGCTGAGCTGAATGTTCTAGATAAACAAATGCATAGAAACAAAGGGTTGAGGAGTTATTTGGAAATGCACACTCGTGGGAGAAGTGAACCGGATCATGTCAGCCTCCGGATAACATCCAGGGATGCTTGGCCAGAAAGAGTCCCTGGAACACTGATGCAGGACAACTGGGAATTTCTTTGGCATATTACAAGCAGGCAAGCATACACAATATATGGAGCCAGTGTGTTTTGCGGAGGGAAGTAATAGCACACAGTTACACTATTACACAAGGTAGCCACACTCTTGCACAGAACACACCGTTGCCTTGAGTTTACCCCACAATGACTCAACTATTTCAAGCAACTTTCAAGCATATCATTATTTGACTCTTTCTTTTCTTAATGTCATCATCCAAAATGGTTACCAAATATCATTAGGAAAAACCTCTGAGGCTTTTCTCAGCGTTGTAGGCAAGCCAAGTGTTTGTTGTAGGAATTTTATTTGGTCGAAGGGGGGGGGCTGTTGTTTAGTGTAAAAGCAGAGCTTTGTTATCCTCTTTCAGCTAGGGGGCACTATTTTTATGTTCCCAATGTAAACGGCCTATTTCTCAGGCCCATATGCTAGAATATGCATATAATTGACAGATTAGGATAGAAAACACTCTAAAGTTTCCAAAACTGTCAAAATAGTGTTTGTGAGTATAACATAACTGATATTGCAGGTGAAACCCGAGGAAAATCAAACCAGGAAGTGGCTTCTATTTTGAAAGCTCCATGTTCCATAGCCTGCCTTCGCTCCATTTAAAGGGATATCAACCAGATTCCTTTTCCTATCGCTTCCTCAAGGTGTCAACAGTCTTTAGACATAGTTTCAGGCTTTTATTTTGAAAAATGAGCGAGAAAGATAACATCGCGTCAGGTGTTCGCATGAGTTTTGCTTGCGCAACAGAGCTTGGGCAGCCATCGTCTCTCCCTCTCCTACTGAAAAAGACAGTGCCAGTTGATATATTATTGATTATATATTTTAAAAACAACCTGAGGATTGATTATTAAAAAAAAAAATTCTGAGAACATTACGGATACTATTTGGAATTTTTGTTTGCGTTGTCGTGACCGCTCGAGCCTGTGGATTTCTGAACGTAACGTGCCAAACAAAGGTATTTTGGATATAAAAATAATCTTTATGGAACAAAAGGAACATTTATTGTGTAACTGGGAGTCTCGTGAGTGAAAACATCAGAAGATCATCAAAGGTAAGCAACTCATTTTATTGCTTTTCTGATTTTCGTGACGAAGCTACTTTGATGCTAGGTGTTCATAATGTTTTGTCTGGTGATCGACAAACTTACACAAACGCTTGATTTGCTTTTGCTGTAAAGCATATTTTCAAAATCTGACACGACAGGTGGATTAACAAAAGGCTAAACTGTGTTGCTATATTGCACTTGTGAGTTCATAAATATTTTTAGTAATATTATTTGAATGTGGCGCTCTGCAATTCAGCGGTTGTTGATGACAATTATCCCGCAGTCATAAGAAGTTAAAGGGACAAGATAGCGTCAAGAAGGTAGTAAAGCATTTCTTCTCTTTCTCCAGAATGTGGATTGGAGAGGCTTGGATCTCTAAGCTGGAAGCAACAGCCCAAGCTGGTGGAGCAGAGATTTGTACTGGAATGCAGCGTATTTTTGTTGTTGTTGTAATGCTTTGCCTTGTAAACTCAGCAAAAAAAGAAAGGTCCTCTCACTGTCAACTGCGTTTATTTTCAGCAAACTTAACATGTGTAAATATTTGTATGAACAACAAGATTCAACAACTGAGACATAAGCTGAACAAGTTCCACAGACAAGTGACTAACAGAAATGGAATAATGTGTCCCTGAACAAAGGGGGGGGGTCAAAATCAAAAGAAACAGTCGGTATCTGGTGTGGCCACCAGCTGCATTAAGTACTGCAGTGCATCTCCTCCTCATGGACTGCACCAGATGTGCATGTTCTTGCTGTGAGATGTTACCCCACTTTTCCACCAAGACACCTGCCCTCACCCTCCAATCCAACAGGTCCCAGACGTGCACAATGGGTTTGAGATCCGGGCTCTTCGCTGGCCATGGTCTTACAGGAAATCACACACAGATCGAACAGTATGGCTGGTGGCATTGTCATGCTGGAGAGTCATGCCAGGGTGAGCCTGCAGGAAGGGTACCACATGAGGGAGGAGGATGTCTTCCCTGTAACGCACAGCGTTGGGATTGCCTGCAATGACAACAAGCTCAGTCCGATGATGCTGTGACACACCGCCCCGGACCATGACGGACCCTCCACCTCCAAATCGATCCCGCTCCAGAGTACAGGCCTCGATGTAATGCTCATTCCTTCGACGGTAAACGTGAATCTGACAATCACCCCTGGTGAGACAAAACTGCGACTCGTCAGAGAAGAGCACTTCTTGACAGTCCTGTTTGGTCCAGCTACGGTAGGTTTGTGCCCATAGGCATCATTGTTGACGTTGATGTCTGGTGAGGACCTGCCTTACAACAGGCCTACAAGCCCTCAGTCCTGCCTCTCTCAGCCTATCAGCCTGAGCACTGATGGAGGGATTGTGAGTTCCTGGTGTAACTTGGGGAGTTGTTGTTGCCATACAGTACCTGTCCCACAGATGTTATGTTCGGATGTACCGATCCTGTGCAGGGGTTTTTACACGTGGTCTGCCACTGCGGGGACAATCAGCTGTCCATCCTATCTCCCTGGCCACAATACATTGCTATGTATTTCCCTGGCCACATCTGCAGTCCTCATGCCTCCTTGCAGCATGCCTAAGGCACGTTCACTCAGATGAGTAGGGACCCTACTCTTTCTTTTGGTGCTTTTCAGAGTCAATAGAAAGGCCTCTTTAGTGTCCTAAGTTTTCATAACTGTGACCTTTATTGCCTACCGTATGTAAGCTGTTAGTGTCTTAACGACCATTCCACAGGTGCATGTTCATTCATTGTTTATGGGTCATTGAACAAGCACAGGAAACAGTGTTTAAACCCTTTACAATGAAGATCTGTGAAGTTATTTGGATTTGTACTAATTATCTTTGAAAGACCGGGTCCTGAAAAAAGGACGTTTCTTATTTTGCTGAGTTTAGAGGGAGCAAGATGGTTCAGGGGTAGAATTGTCTGGTTGGCAAGACCACACTGCCCCCTATGGGAAAAACTGTGTCAGTGCAGGATCAGAGATCGAAAGAGATGTAGTGACACAGAGGGATGCTGGAAAATGGAAAGAAAGAGTGGAATGAGGAAATGGGATACAGCGAGAGAGATAACAGTGAGTGAGTAGGAGACAGCAGATAAAATGGAACGGATAGAGAAAAGAAGAAAGACTTATTCCCGTAGTCTGTGCCAGAAATTGACTGGGTGGATGCCACAAGTGGGAAACACTTCTGACTGAGTGTCCAACATAAACAGTCTGATTGAGAGAACATCAGAATCTAAACTGTGCACCGTGGGAGTCCCACCGCATGACAATTTTAACTATCATTCTAAGTTATTCTTATTGAGGGAGCAAGTGTGTGTGAGAGAGAGAGAAATAATCAACATGGCCACATGATTTTATAAGTCAAATGTGTTTCTTTCATACATTTGTCTGATTTTCCTCCAATGATCTGGTTCCAAACCGATGACACTATAGCATTGGATGTAGGATAAGGTTGTCATATTCTTCTTGAAATGTCCAGACGTCTTTGGGAAAGAATGTGTAGCATAAGTGTAGGTCTCCTGACAAATAAGAATACACAATTTTCCCTTATCTGTAACGATCCTCTTCCTGTGAATGACTGGACCAAAGCGCAGCGTGAGACGTGTTCATGATATTTTATTAAAATCAGAACACTAGAACAAAAAATAAGAGGAAAACTAACAGTTCTGTAAGGAAACTAACAATACAGAAAACAACTACCCACAAAACCCATGTGGGCAAGCGCTACCTAAGTATGGTTCCCAATCAGAGACAACGATAGACAGCTGTCCCTTATTGAGAACCATACCAGTCCAAAAACAAAGAAATACAAAAAAATGAAAAAAGAACATAGAATGCCCACACTAGTCACACCGTGACAATATCCTAGCACATTGACCAAGAAGACAATTTTCTCATGTTGAAATGAAAAAAACACATTGATTTTATTGTATATCCCACCAGAGGAAAATCTTGTGTTTTTATAACTATTATTTTAGGTGACCTAAATTATACATTCGATAAGATTGAGAGACATAGTAATAAAAAAGGCAAATTTGGGAAGCCTCCAGAGGCTGAAAATGTTCATCTCTACAAATGATTTACGGGACACCTGGACATTTATTTATTTTATTTTTTATTTCACCTTAATTTAACCAGGTAGCCAAGTGGAGAACAAGTTCTCATTTACAATTGCGACCTGGCCAAGATAAAGCAAAGCAGTTCGACACATACAACGGCACAGAGTTACACATGGAGTAAAGCAAACATACAGTCAATAATACAGTATAAACAAGTTTATATACGATGTGAGCAAATGACGTGAGATAAGGGAGGTAAAGGCAAAAAAAGGCCATGGTGGCAAAGTAAATACAATATAGCAAGTAAAACACTGGAATGGTAGATTTGCAGTGGAAGAATGTGCAAAGTAGAAATAAAAATAATGGGGTGCAAAGGAGCAAAATAAATAAATAAAATAAATAAAATACAGTAGGAAAAGAGGTAGTTGTTTGGGCTAAATTATAGGTGGGCTATGTACAGGTGCAGTAATCTGTGAGCTGCTCTGACAGTTGGTGCTTAAAGCTAGTGAGGGAGATAAGTGTTTCCAGTTTCAGAGATTTTTGTAGTTCGTTCCAGTCATTGGCAGCAGAGAACTGGATGAGAGGCGGCCAAAGAAATAATTGGTTTTGGGGATGACCAGAGAGATATAACTGCTGGAGCGCGTGTTACAGGTGGGTGATGCTATGGTGACCAGCGAGCTGAGATAAGGGGGGACTTTACCTAGCAGGGTCTTGTAGATGACATGGAGCCAGTGGTTTTGCGACGAGTATGAAGCGAGGGCCAGCCAACGAGAGCGTACAGGTCGCAATGGTGGGTAGTATATGGGGCTTTGGTGACAAAACGGATTGCACTGTGATAGACTGCATCCAATTTGTTGAGTAGGGTATTGGAGGCTATTTTGTAAATGACATCGCCAAAGTCGAGGATTGGTAGGATGGTCAGTTTTACAAGGGTATGTTTGGCAGCATGAGTGAAGGATGCTTTGTTGTGAAATAGGTAGCCAATTCTAGATTTAACTTTGGATTGGAGATGTTTGATGTGGGTCTGGAAGGAGAGTTTACAGTCTAACCAGACACCTAGGTATTTGTAGTTGTCCACGTATTCTAAGTAAGAGCCGTCCAGAGTAGTGATGTTGGACAGGCGGGCAGGTGCAGGCAGCGATCGGTTGAAGAGCATGCATTTAGTTTTACTTGTATTTAAGAGCAATTGGAGGCCACGGAAGGAGAGTTGTATGGCATTGAAGCTTGCCTGGAGGGTTGTTAACACAGTGCCCAAAGAAGGTCCAGAAGTATACAGAATGGTGTCGTCTGCGTAGAGGTGGATCAGCGACTCACCAGCAGCAAGAGAGACATCATTGATGTATACAGAGAAGAGAGTCGGTCCAAGAATTGAACCCTATGGCACCCCCATAGAGACTAGATTAAGGAGAGGCATGCTTAGTCGAGTGATCAAAAGGGTCCAGTGACTAGTGAGGTTGGTTGGGGTCATAGCGATTTAGACAGCTAGCCGGGCCATCGGTAGCAAGCTAGCATAGGATGGAGGTCTGTTATTAGCCACCTCATGCGTTTCCGTCGGTAGGATTAGTGGGGTTCCGTGTGATAGATGAATCCAATTCGCAAAAAAAAAGAGGCCCAAAAAAATAAAAATAAATAATAATAATAATAAATTGTCCGATAGGTCTATTCAGATAGCTGTCTTATCGGCTGCTAACGGTTAGCGGACCGCAGATTATTATTCCCAACTGCAAAAGACTATTCCTATTTTTCTCAATGTAACAAAAGCTATTCAAGAATAAAATTATTATGCACTTAATTTATTCTATAAAAAAAATGCTATTGGATCATTCTTCGGTATCATGTTTTATTAAACCAATAGAAAATACACTTAGCGACAACAACAACAAAAAAGCCGATCCCCGATATACACTACCATTCAAAAGTCTGGGGTCACATAGAAATGTTTTTTGCCCATTAAAATAACATCAAATTGATCAGAAATACAGTGTAGACCTTGTTAATGTTGTAAATGACTATTGTAGCTTGAAACAGCGGATTTTTTTAATGGAATATCTATGTAGACATACAGAGGCCCATTATGAGCAACCATCACTCCTGTGTTCCAATGGCTCGTGGTGTTAGCTAATACAAGTTTATAATTTTACTTTACTAAACCAAGCAAAAAAAAGAAATGTCCCTTTTTCAGGACCCTGTCTTTCAAAGATAATTCATAAAAATCCAAATAACTTCACAGATCTTCATTGTAAAGGGTTTAAACACTGTTTCCCATGCTTGTTCAATGAACCATTAACATTTAATGAACATGCACCTGTGGACCGGATGTTAAGTCACTAACACCTTAAAGACAGTAGGCAATTAAGGTCACAGTTATAAAAAATTAGGACACTAAAGAGGCCTTTCTACTGACTCTGAAAAACACCAAAAGAAAGATGCCCAGGGTCCCTACTCATCTATGTAAACGTGTCTTAGGCATGCTGCAAGGAGGCATGAGGACTGCAGATGTGGCCAGGGCAATAAACTTACATGGCAACAACTGCCCGAGTTACCCCCGGATTGCACAATCCCCCCATCAGTGCTCAGACTGTCCGTAATAGGCTGAGAGAGGCTGGACTGAGGGCTTGTAGGCCTCACAAGACATCACCGGCAATAACGTTGCCTATGGGCACAAACCCACCATCGCTGGACCAGACAGGACTGGCAAAAAGTGCTCTTCAATGACGAGTCACGGTTTTATCTCCCCAGGGGTGACGGTCGGATTTGCGTTTAACGTCAAAGGAATGATCGTTACACCGAGACCTGTACTCAGGAGCGGGATCGATTTGGAGGTGGAAGTTCCGTCACGGTCTGGGGCGGTGTGTCAGAGCATCATCTGACTGTGCCTGCAATGACAACAAGCTATCTCAATGCTGTGTGTTACAGGGAAGACATCCTCCTCCCTCATTTGGTACCCTTCCTGCAGGCTCATCCTGACATGACACTCCAGCATGATAATGCCACCAGCCATACTGCTCGTTCTGTGCATGATTTCCTGCAAGACAGAAATGTCAGTGTTCTGCCATGGCCAGCGAAGATCCCGGATCTCAATCCCATTGAGCCTGTTGGACCTGGGACCTGTTGGATCAGAGGGTGAGGGCTAGGGCCATTTCCTCCAGAAATGTCCAGGAACTAAAAATCAAGTGGTCTGGTTTGCTTAATGTTTAATGATTTATACTTTTACTTTTGATACGTAACTACATTTTTAATCAAATACTTTTAGACTTTTATTCAAGTTGTATATTACCGTGTGACTTTCACTTTTACTTGAGTCATTTTCATTTAAGTTATCTTTACTTTTACTCAAGTATGAAAATTAGGTACTTTTTCCTCCCCTGTTTAAAAGCTTCTATGAAAATGTATATACATCAGAATTAAACAGTTGGACAGATCCTATAGCCTTTTTAGATTCAACAGCTCTGAATAAATGATCAGCAGACAAAAAATAATCACTAAAAACAGATCACCCAAGAAGTAATATTAAATACTGTTATAACATTCACACAGAGAAAAGCACCAGGACTAGATGGCTTTCCCATATTTAAACAAATGACAACACACGTCACTCAAATCATTATTTCTTAGTTCCATGTATCAAACAGTTTTTTCAGTTATGTTAAAAGAAGGAAAATCTGGAGATTCCCCTTCTGATTATTGACCCATAAATTCCCATAAATTCAATACATTTTGACAATGAAATAATAACAAAGCTCATCAGCAATAGTTTGGCAAGTCTTACCAGACATGATGCTTATCAATCAATCAGGGTTTATTAAAAATAGACGCAAATACAAAAAACATGTTTCAGTTTAATACAATATGCAAAAAAACAAGATATACTGTAGATTTATCAATAATGGCTGTTCATGCCGAAAAGGCACAGAACACAGAGCACCCAAACGAGGTATCCACACATCTCCCACTCTTTGTCCTTCGTCCACTCCGGATGCACAACACCCAACCACTCTTGCACCCTTCAAACTTCACCTGCTTTCAAATGAGTTACATCTCGCTCCACACGCCCTGGTGCCACACTCTTGGCACCCATCTTCCTGCCACTGTTACAGATACGTAAAGACACATTCTTCTTTCAGATTCTCTCAAATTGGTTCAGTCACAGTGGTACCCAGGTTTTCACTACACATAAGCCTTTTCCTAACTATCTTCCAATTATCATCATCCCGGGGATTGTGCCGTGGCCAAAACCCACGAGTTACAGTCCCTATTTTATCCACAGCTTCTGGAATCCCATTTGTCAAACACCCTCCCCAGATCTTGTATCCCCCAGTCCCTTTCGATACATCCTTATTACCCTGATCAATTAGCTCATGTCCATAAGAGTCCTAAGGTACAATTACGCTGGCTCGGCTTGTCTTTTGCCCTCCTCATAAAATATCAACATTCCACAGGCTTGGTCTGTCTTTGCCATTGGTCTACTCATTGAACCAAACAACTCTCTCATGGATTTGGGTTTAGACAAAATTAACACCGCAGTCCCGTTTGGGGACACTTTTCTAACTAAGTCTCGAACAAACTTTACCCAAGTGTTGACGGGGCCGGCTTCACCCACACAAACAAGTAGTGTGGATAGAGCCAACACAGTCAACCACCAACGACCACATTCTGTCGTCTTCCCTCTCTTATACCCCCTAAGGGTTTGTTTATTTACCAAATCATCTTGCTGATCATGTGAAACAGTTGGTTCTTCAGGGCTTTGGTCTTGCCCTTCATCTTTTTTAATTCTTTGGTCTCGACTATTTTCTTCTGCCTCTTGTTTCAGGTTGTGTCTGGCTCCATCATCTCCAGTGGGCTGAACACCTTCTGGCAGTGGGACAGGTGGTGCCAGCCGGACCTTTCCTGAACTCTGACCACTGTTGGTGTTGCCATGGTTACTTTGAATGGCCCCATCCATCTTGGCTGGTTCTATTTTCTCTTGTGGATCCGGATTTTGACCCAGTCTCCAACCTCCACAGGCAGGTAGTCGGGGTCCTCACCTGGTACCTCCTCCTGAGCTTCCCTAGTGTGAGAGTGGAGAGATCTGACAATAGCAGTTAGCTCTTTCATGTACTCCAAGTGTTCTATTTCAGCTAGAGTGAGGTCTATTTGTCTGTCAGTCATGGATCTTCCTGTCAACATTCCATGTGGTGTACACCCCAGGCCTTTAATAACACTACTGCACATTTTCATTAACACCAGTGGTAAACAATCCACCAAATATTTCTTGGTGGATGCCTTAGCTAACCTTTGTTTAAGTAGCTAGCTAACATACATACTGCTGTAATGATATGCTATGTGGTTCGTAAGGACAGCTTAGCTAACAAATGATCAGCCAACATAATGTAAGGTAACTTACTTGAAAAGTTGTTACTTTATTACATTGAGTAGCAAGCTACCCCTTCATTAGGGCAAATCTGGTCTGTGATAGGAGGGGGGTGGGTTTCAAACTTAGCTCGGCTATTAGACTTCTTTAGTAAAAATTGAATAGTCTATTGTTCAGCTATTAGCACCCCTCCCCAACTTGCAACAAATGGTTGTTATTCCCATCTTGTTCCTTTCCCTCTTCCTCGCATCATCATTCTGCGCCTGAGTGGCTCGCGTGTGGGCATGCTGGCATGATATGGTAGCATTTTCGGTTGTGCATCAAGAATTCTGCATACAGTAGCACATTTCTAAGAAGGTGTGGTTAATCACAGACAAATTGTTATATGCTGTGTAGGTACATTTGTGTCTTTTTGTCGAGAGCAAAACTTTAAAATAATTGTTCTGAAAGCAACCTTTTTCCAAAAGAATGGAAGTCAGCGGACACCTACGAAGAAGGACTGTGTGATGATGGCATCTCAGGTAAACAGCACTGTGTCACGACTTACGAAGTAGGCTCCTCTCCTTGTTCGTGCGGCGTTCGGCGATCGACGTCACCTGCGTTCTAGGCATCGCAGCTCCATTTCTCATATATCCATTTGTTTTGTCTTGTTTCATACACACCTGGTTTTCATTCCATAATCACACTACATGTATTTAGTCCTCTGTTCCCCTTCATGTCTTTGTGTAATTGTTTGTTGTTAATGGTGTATGTTCACGCGCTATACTTTTGTTTATTGTTCCATGTTTTTGGGCACTTAAGATGTCATTTTGTGCATATTTTTTGACCGGAATAAAAGTGTGCCTGTTTACTCTACTCTGCTCTCCTGCACATTACGTTGCCTCCCTTACACAGCCTTAAGAGACACAACAGACTACGGAGTCTGCAGGAGCAGGTACACAGGTTAGAGGAGTCGAGGAGCGCGGCCAGGAACATTCCGCTATGTTACATCATCTTGGTGCCATGATGGATCGCATTATCCAGACTATGGACCCCTGGGAGAGACAGGAAGTCTCCCCAGTGCCTCGACCAGCGCAACCGGGGTTACTTCTACCCGTCCCGTCTGGAGCCAGTCCCAGTGGGATGCGCCTCTCCATTCCCAGGGAGTATGATGGGACGCCGGCATGTGGGGAGAAGAAAATGCGGCGTTGGACCACTTCAAGGAGTTCACCCGTCGCTTCCGGGCCGTCTTCGACCATCCGCCCGAAGGTAGAGCTGCGGGGGAACGGCTCTTCCATTTGAGGCAGGGGACGAGGAGCGCCCAGGAATTTGCTCTGGAATTCCAGACCTTGGCCGCTGGAGGCTGGAACTACAGGGCCCTCATCAACCACTATCGGTGCAGCCTGCATGAGGACGTCCGACGTAGGCTGGCCTACAGCGATGCCACCATCTCCTTTGACCAACTGGTGGATTTCTCCATCCTGTTGGATAACCTGCTGGTCACCCTCGGATGTCCAGAGGGGGCTCTGTCGGTGCCATCTTCCAGCACCCCCGCTCCGGTGCCCATGGAGTTAGGAGGGGCTGCGCGTAGGGAGACTGGAGGAGGAGCCATCACGTGCACCATCTGTGGCCGCAGAGGGCACACTGCCGGTCGGTGCCGTGTCGGTTCCTCTGGGAGTCGAGGCAACAGGCAGGGCACTCTGGCGTCACCCCAGGTGAGTTCGCACCACACTCATACAGAGTCCTCTGTTGACCACCGGTTTGTATCTGTTTGTTTCCCTGATTTTCCCCCCGCATTCCCAGCATAAGGCGCTCGTCAATTCAGGCACAGCTGGAATTCTTAATCGACAGAGCGTTGGCCCTTAGTTTAGGGATCCCCACTATTAGTTAGACCTTTCCCAGTTCATGCTCTGGATAGTCGACCATTCTCCTTGTGACGCAGGGGGGTCACGAGGCGAAAATCAGTCTTTTCCTCATTGACTGTCCTGCGTTTCCCGTGGTACTAGGCCTTCCCTGGTTGGCTCGTCATAACCCCACTATTTCCTGGAAACAGAGGGCTCTCACGGGGTGGTCGCGAGAGTGCTCAGGGAGGTGTGTAGGGGATTCTGTTGGTGCTAGCATGGTGGAAAGTCCAGACTAGGTCTTCACCGTGCGCATTCCCCCATAATATGCTGATTTGGCTCTCGCATTCTGTAAAAAGGCGACTCAATTACCACCTCATCGACGGGGGGATTGTGCGATAAATGTCCTGGCAGACGCTGCGCTTCCCAGGAGTCACGTGTATCCCCTGTTGCAACCGGAGACGGTGGCTATGGAGACATATGTCTCCTAATCCCTGCATCAGGGGTACATTCGGTCCTCCACTTCCACCCGCCTCCTCAAGTTTATTTTTTGTGAAGAAGAAGGATGGAGGTCTATGCCCGTGCATTGACTATAGAGGTCTCAATCAAATCATGGTGAGGTACAGTTACCCGCTACCTCTTATCGCCATGGCGATTGAGTCAATGCATGGGGCGTGCTTCTTCACGAAACTGGATCTCGGGAGTGCGTATAATCTGGTGCGTATCCGGGAGGGAGACTAGTGGAAGACAGCATTTAGTACCACCTCAGGGCATTATGAATATTTAGTCATGTCGTACGGGTTGATGAATCCTCCATCAGTTTTCCAATCCTTTGTAGACGAGATTTTCAGGTACCTGCACGGGCAGGGTGTAGTGGAGTATATCGATGACATTCTGATATGCGCAGACCATGTGTCCTTGGTACGCAAGGTACTTGGACGACTGTTGGAGCATGACCTGTACGTCAAGGCCGAGAAATACCTGTTCTTTCAGCAGGTCGTCTCTTTCCTAGGGTATCGCATTTCCACATCAGGGGTGGAGATGGAGAGTGACCGCATTTCAGCCATGCATAATTGGCCGACTCCCACCACGGTAAAGGAAATGCAGCGGTTTCTAGGGTTTGCCAACTACTACCGGAGGTTTATCCGGGGGTTTGGTCAGGTAGCGGCTCCCATTACCTCACTCCTGAAGGGGGGACCGGTGCATTTGCAGTGGTCACCTGAGGGCTCTGTTTACCTTGGCTCCGGTGCTGGCTCATCCCTATTTGGCGTTCATAGTGGAGGTGGACGCGTCCGAGGCTGGGATAGAAGCCGTGCTCTCTCAGCGCTCGGGTACGCCACCAAAGCTCCGCCCCTGTGCATTCTTTTTGAAAAAGCTCAGCACGGTGGAGCGAATTTTTTTTTTTTTAACCTTTGTTTAACTAGGCAAGTCAGTTAAGAACCAATTCTTATTTTCAATGACAGCCTAGGAACAGTGGGTTAACTGCCTGTTCATGAACAGAACGACAGATTTGTAGCTTGTCAGCTCGGGGGTTTGCACTTGCAACCTTCCGGTTACTAGTCCAGCACTCTAACCACTAGGCTACCCTGCCGCCCCAAAATGACGTGGGGGACCGGGAGCTGTTGGCTGTCGTCAAGACCTTGAAGGTATGGAGACATTGGCTTGAGGGGGCTAAACACCCTTTTCTCATCTGGACCAACCACCGCAATCTGGAGTACATCTGGGCAGCGAGGAGACTGGTGGAAGGTGTAGGAAGTGGGAACGGATCCATATCTTACTGGGATGTGAATAGGCGATGAGTTGAAAATCAACCAGCCCCAGAATTTCCACTTCACCAGGCAAGATGGGCTATGTTCTTTACCGTTTTGTCTTCATCCTGTCCTACAGACCAGGTTCCCAGAATGCTAAGGCAGACGCACTGTCCTGAATGTATGACAGAGGAGCGGCCCATGGATCCCACTCCCATACTCCTGGCCTCTTGCCTGGTCGTGCCGGTAGAGTGGGAGCTGGACGCGGACATCGAGCGGGCGTTACGTACAGAGCGCACTCCCCCTCAATGTCCAGCTGGGCGTCTGTACGTTCAGTCTGCTGTCCGCGACCGTTTGATCTATTGGGCCCATACGTCACCCTCCACTGGTCATGTGGGCATCGGTCGGACAGTGCTCTGTGTTCGTGGGAAGTACGGGTGGTCCACTTTAAGGATGTGAGGGTTTATGTCTCCTCCTGCTCAGTGTGGGCCCGGTGCAAGGTCCCTAGGCACTTGCCCAGAGGGAAGCTACAACCCTTACCCGTTCCACAACTGCCGTGGTCGCACCTGTCGGTCGATTTCCTAACAGATCTTCCTCCATAACAGGGTAACACCACGATCCTGGTCGTTGTGGATCGGTTTTCTAAGTCCTGTCGTCTCCTCCCTTTGCCCAGTCTCCCTACAGCCTTACAGACTGTGGAGGCCCTGTTTACACACGTCTTCCGGCACTACGGGATGCCTGAGGACATAGTATCTGATCGAGGTCCCCAGTTCACGTCAAGGGTGGAGGGTGTTCATGGAATGTCTGGCGGTCTCGGTCAGCCTTACCTCAAGTTTTCACCCTGAGACTAACGGGCAGGTTTTAGAGAGTGAACCAGAATGTGGGTAGGTTTCTGCGGTCATATTGCCAGGACCGGCCAGAACTCTCGCCGCCACTCCTCTACTAACCTCTCCCCCTTCCAGTGCGTACTGGGGTACCAGCCGGTTCTGGAGCCGTGGCATCAGAGCCAGATCGAGGTTCCTGCGGGGGACGACTGGTTTAGGCGCTCGGAGGAGACATGGGACACCGCTCATGTGCACCTTCAGCAGGCCGTGAGGCGTCAGAAAGCGAGCACAAACCGCCACCACAGTGAGGCCACGGTGTTTGTACCAGGGGACTGGGTCTGGCTCTCGACCCGAAACCTGCCCCTCCGCCTGCCCTGCCGGAAGCTGGACCCGCGGTTTGTGGGGCTATTCAAAGTCCTGAGGAGACTGAACGAGGTTTGCTACAGGTTACAGCTTCAACCAGATTACCGTATTAACCCCTCATTCCATGTATCTCTCCTCAGGCCGGTGGT
Organism: Oncorhynchus kisutch; assembly: GCF_002021735.2. Classification (NCBI taxonomy): domain Eukaryota; kingdom Metazoa; phylum Chordata; class Actinopteri; order Salmoniformes; family Salmonidae; genus Oncorhynchus; species Oncorhynchus kisutch. The sequence continues at coordinate 3,489,250 of NC_034198.2, forward strand.
GGCTGGTCCACTCCAGGAGTCTGAGGTGGGGGAGGTTCCTCCACCCCCTCTGGACGTCGAGGGGGCGTCGGCGTCTCTATCCGGATCGCCCTGTGCCTCGTCCTCCGGGTCATCCCTGAGGTCGGTGTCTGCGCACTGCTGGAGCCGCGCGTCAAGGGAGGGGGGGGGGGGGGGGGGGGTACTGTCACGAAGTCAGTCCCTCTCCTTGTTCTGGCGGCGTTCGGAGGTCGATGTCAACGGCTTTCTAGCCATCGCCGATCCACTTTTCATTTTCCATTTGTTTTGTCTTTGTTTTCTACACACCTGGTTTCTATTCCCCAATTACATGTTCATTATTTAACCCTCTGTTTCCCCCAAGTTGGTGTGCGTGTTTGTATATTTTTGTTAACCAAGATGGCATAGCAGTTCAGACGTCTTTTGTCCTCGTCTTGTCGTGTCCTGTATATATATATATTTACAACTTTTTTCACCTACATTTTATTTTTATTTTCCATCAACTCCTGCAACCCGCCTCACCAATTTATATTTATAAAAAAGTATTATTTACCTCAAATCTGTAATCCTCCAAGAAGCTAGCCAGAAACTCCAAGAAGCTAGCCTGAAACTAGCCAGAAGCTAGCCAGGAGCTAGCCAGGAGCTAGCCCAGAAGCTAATCCAGAAGCTAATCAGAAACTAGTTCAGAAGCAAGTTAGCTTCTTTACTGGCAAATCGTTAGTATTCAGCTAACCACGGTTTGTGGTCATCAGCTATCCTTTAGCTCGAAAATCTATCGCCAGTTTTGTACGGCGCAGCGCGGCTCGGAACAGAACATACCGGACCAATTTTTCTCTCCATGTCCCTGGATTTCAACTGCTCTCTGGACATTCATACCCGGATCTCACAGCTAGCTAGCTGCTATCCGTGTGACTATTGGCTTTCGTCTATTCCGGAGCAAACATCAATTATTACGGAGCTAGCCAACTCCGTCAATCACTCCTGAGTTCCATCAATCACTCCTGGGCTGCAGTCACCTATCCGGACCCGTTTTACTGCCTACGCGGAGCCCCACCGGGCCTTCACAACTGGACTGCCGACGTTATCTACCCGAAGGAGATCCGGCTGGCTCCTCCGTCGCGACGTTACCTGAACGCCCATCTGCAGCCTGCTAACCGTTAGCAGCCGGTAGGACAGCTATCTGAATAGACAATCGGACAATTTATTTATTTTTATTATTATTATTATTATTATGTTTTCTTCTTGGGCCTCTATAACTATATCCATTGTTTTTATTTTTGTTGTTGTTGTGTGATTTGGATTAATCCCCTCTACCACTCGGAACCCCACTAATCTACTGACGGAACGCAAGAGGTGGCTAACAACAGACCTCCATCCTATGCTAGCTTGCTACCGATGGCCTGGCTAGCTGTCTAAATCGCCGAGCCTCTAGTCCTGCTCACTATACCTTATCCAACCTATTAGTTCCACCACCCACACATGCAATGACATCTCCTGGTTTCAATGATGTTTCCTAGAGACAATATCTCTCTCTTCATCACTCAATACCTAGGTTTACCTCCACTGTACTCACATCCTACCATACCTTTGTCTGTACATTATACCTTGATGCTATTTTATCGCCCCCAGAAACCTCCTTTTACTCTCTGTTCCAGACGTTCTAGACGACCAATTCTTATTGCTTTTAGCCGCACCCTTATTCTACTCCTCCTATGTTCCTCTGGCGATGTAGAGGTGAATCCAGGCCCTGCAGTGCCTAGCTCCACTCCTATTCCCCAGGCGCTCTCTTTTGACGACTTCTGTAACCGTAATAGCCTTGGTTTCATGCATGTTAACATTAGAAGCCTCCTCCCTAAGTTTGTTCTATTCACTGCTTTAGCACACTCTGCCAACCCGGATGTTCTAGCTGTGTCTGAATCCTGGCTTAGGAAGACCACCAAAAATTCAGAAATTTTAATTACTAACTACAACATTTTCAGACAAGATAGAACTGCCAAAGGGGGCGGTGTTGCAATCTACTGCAAAGATAGCCTGCAGAGTTCTGTCCTACTATCCAGGTCTGTACCCAAACAATTTGAACTTCTACTTTTAAAAATCCACCTCTCTAAAAACAAGTCTCTCACCGTTGCCGCCTGCTATAGACCACCCTCTGCCCCCAGCTGTGCTCTGGACACCATATGTGAACTGATTGCCCCCCATCTATCTTCAGAGCTCGTGCTGATAGGCGACCTAAACTGGAACATGCTTAACACCCCAGCCATCCTACAATCTAAACTTGATGCCCTCAATCTCACACAAATTATCAATGAACCTACCAGGTACCTCCCCAAAGCCTTAAACACGGGCACCCTCATAGATATCATCCTAACCAACTTCCCCTCTAAATACACCTCTGCTGTCTTCAACCAGCGATCACTGCCTCATTGCCTGCATCCGTAATGGGTCAGCGGTCAAACGACCTCCACTCATCACTGTAAAACGCTCCCTAAAACACTTCAGCGAGCAGGCCTTTCTAATCGACCTGGCCGGGGTATCCTGGCAGGATATTGATCTCATCCCGTCAGTAGAGGATGCCTGGATATTTTTTTTAAATGCCTTCCTAACCATCTTAAATAAACATGCCCCATTCAAGAAATTTAGAACCAGGAACAGATATAGCCCTTGGTTCTCCCCAGACCTGACTGCCCTTAACCAACACAAAAACATCCTATGGCGTTCTGCATTAGCATCGAACAGCTCCCGTGATATGCAGCTGTTCAGGGAAGCTAGAAACCATTATACACAGGCAGTTAGAAAAGCCAAGGCTAGCTTTTTCAAGCAGAAATTTGCTTCCTGCAACACTAACTCAAAAAAGTTCCGGGACACTGTAAAGTCCATGGAGAATAAGAACACCTCCTCCCAGCTGCCCACTGCACTGAAGATAGGAAACACTGTCACCACTGATAAATCCACCATAATTGAGAATTTCAATAAGCATTTTTCTACGGCGGGCCATGCTTTCCACCTGGCTACTCCTACCCCGGTCAACAGCACTGCACCCCCAACAGCAACTCGCCCAAGCCTTCCCCTTTTCTCCATCTCCCAAATCCTATCAGCTGATGTTCTGAAAGAGCTGCAAAATCTGGACCCCTACAAATCAGCCGGGCTAGACAATCTGGACCATTTCTTTCTAAAATTATCTGCCGAAATTGTTGCCACCCCTATTACTAGCCTGTTCAACCTCTCTTTCGTGTCGTCTGAGATTCCCAAAGATTGGAAAGCAGCTGCGGTCATCCCCCTCTTCAAAGGGGGGGACACTCTTGACCCAAACTGCTACAGACTTATATCTATCCTACCATGCCTTTCTAAGGTCTTCGAAAGCCAAGTCAACAAACAGATTACCGACCATTTCGAATCTCACCATACCTTCTCTGCTATGCAATCTGGTTTCAGAGCTGGTCATGGGTGCACCTCAGCCACGCTCAAGGTCCTAAACGATATCTTAACCGCCATCGATAAGAAACATTACTGTGCAGCCGTATTCATTGATCTGGCCAAGGCTTTCGACTCTGTCAATCACCACATCCTCATCGGCAGACTCGACAGCCTTGGTTTCTCAAATGATTGCCTCGCCTGGTTCACCAACTACTTCTCTGATAGAGTTCAGTGTGTCAAATCGGAGGGTCTGCTGTCCGGACCTCTGGCAGTCTCTATGGGGGTGCCACAGGGTTCAATTCTTGGACCGACTCTCTTCTCTGTATACATCAATGAGGTCGCTCTTGCTGCTGGTGAGTCTCTGATCCACCTCTACGCAGACGACACCATTCTGTATACTTCCGGCCCTTCTTTGGACACTGTGTTAACAACCCTCCAGGCAAGCTTCAATGCCATACAACTCTCCTTCCATGGCCTCCAATTGCTCTTAAATACAAGTAAAACTAAATGCATGCTCTTCAACCGATCGCTACCTGCACCTACCCGCCTGTCCAACATCACTACTCTGGACGGCTCTGACTTAGAATACGTGGACAACTACAAATACTTAGGTGTCTGGTTAGACTGTAAACTCTCCTTCCAGACCCATATCAAACATCTCCAATCCAAAGTTAAATCTAGAATTGGCTTCCTATTTCGCAACAAAGCATCCTTCACTCATGCTGCCAATACCCTTGTAAAACTGACCATCCTACCAATCCTCGACTTTGGCGATGTCATTTACAAAATAGCCTCCAATACCCTACTCAACAAATTGGATGCAGTCTATCACAGTGCAATCCGTTTTGTCACCAAAGCCCCATATACTACCCACCATTGCGACCTGTACGCTCTCGTTGGCTGGCCCTCGCTTCATACTCGTCGCCAAACCCACTGGCTCCATGTCATCTACAAGACCCTGCTAGGTAAAGTCCCCCCTTATCTCAGCTCGCTGGTCACCATAGCATCTCCCACCTGTAGCACACGCTCCAGCAGGTATATCTCTCTAGTCACCCCCAAAACCAATTATTTCTTTGGCCCCCTCTCCTTTCAGTTCTCTGCTGCCAATGACTGGAACGAACTACAAAAATCTCTGAAACTGGAAACACTTATCTCCCTCACTAGCTTTAAGCACCAACTGTCAGAGCAGCTCACAGATTACTGCACCTGTACATAGCCCACCTATAATTTAGCCCAAACAACTACCTCTTTCCCAAATGTATTTTATTTATTTATTTATTTTGCTCCTTTGCACCCCATTATTTTTATTTCTACTTTGCACATTCTTCCATTGCAAAACTACCATTCCAGTGTTTTACTTGCTATATTGTATTTATTTTGGCACCATGGCCTTTTTTGCCTTTACCTCCCTTCTCACCTCATTTGCTCACATTGTATATAGACTTGTTTATACTGTATTATTGACTGTATGTTTGTTTTACTCCATGTGTAACTCTGTGTCGTATCTGTCGAACTGCTTTGCTTTATCTTGGCCAGGTCGCAATTGTAAATGAGAACTTGTTCTCAACTGGCCTACCTGGTTAAATAAAGGTAAAATAAATAAATAAATAAAAAATAAATATATAATGTTCAGGTCGTTACTTGTTGGCTGGTATTGTTTGCCGGGTTCGTTATTACGCCCGTTATTTACGAGTGACCTGTACTGATCTGTTTCCCCCATGTTTATTATGTTCAGGTTGATTCTATATGGCTGGTATTTACGAGTATTTTCACGTACCTTTTGTATTTGTTTTATACTGGTGAAGTTCGTGGAATAAATGATTTTGTACACTCATCTCTGCTCTCCCGCGCCTGATTCCATGCACCAGTTACCCACAGCCTGACACTGCACTTTAACCTAATAGTCAGTATCATTTCAAATCCAAAGTGCTGGGGTGCATATCCAAAACAATAAAATATATGTCACTGTCCCAATTACTTTTGGAGCTCACTATGTGCACCTGGAGATGCCAATAGTTATCAGACATGAAGAAAAAAGGAGGAGACAGATGAACCTATAACAGACAGCATTTGTACTCTTCTATTTTTTTCTTGTCTTCAAAGATGAAGGATAATAAAAAGGCTATTTTGGACAGGCGATTTCGACATAAGGGACCAAAATTGCAGGTAGTGACAGTTGAACAATAACATTTGGAGCGTCTCGATGGGCCGATGTGGAAGAAGAGAAACAGACATAAATCGCATGATGATGGATATAAAAACTGTTCTTAGGGGTTAGTGTCAGTATGTTTGAATTGGCCCTAAACTTTAACTTCCCACAGCCTCTCAGAACATCCTAACAGAACATAGAGAGAGAGAGAGAGGTGTGTGAGATGGATATTTATTTAAGAAATACCAGAATGTTTCTGCGAATGTGAGTGCATGTGTGTGCACGTGCATGTGTGTATTAGTCCACATGTGTGTCAGTCCGTCTGTCCTGTCTACGGATGTTTTAAAGTCCCTGCCAAATAATTCTCTCCTGTCTCCTAACTCTCTTTCTCCAAATCTGTGAAGAATGTCCTCTCTGGGTGACTCAGGCTAATTTGTCCTAGCTCATCTCCAACACCCCTTCACACACACACACCAGACACTTAAAACCAGCATAGTGGGCTCAAACCAACACACTGACATGAATCATGATCAAAATGGATCACTCTTCAAAGCACTATCAACACCACCTCTAATCCCCTCTCTCCCTCTGTCTCTCCATCTCTTCCTGTCTCTGAGCTGCCATCGCCACAGGTAACCATCCCTCTTGCCACATAAGCAGCACAAATAAACACCAGCATTCCAGCCAGTTGGATGGGTCCAGAGCGTTCGTTACACTCCAGATTGTCTCCGTCTCGTCGGAGTGGGAGAGATGACTAGGAAGGGTTTCAGAAGGTTTTGGGAAGGGGCTCATCAAACCTGTTCTTAATCATCTCTCTCTTCTTTGTGGGACATACATCAGCACTGTCATGTTTAATAACACTCCCACAGAGTGCCCCCCCCACACACACACACACACAGTATACTCACGGAACATGGTAATGTACTGCAGTGTCTGTAGTCCCCAGCTTTCCCATAGCGTGTCGTAACTGTGGCTGCGGGCATATGTCCCTAGGTTGAAGGCCAGTTCCCTACCAAAAGAGTCAAGTATTTCAGAAACCGCATCTGGAGAGAGACAGGCGGAGAAATAAATAAACATGTTGAATGATGCATGTTTCAATCTCAGAGAGATGGCAGAGGTCTCTCTCTTCATTGTGTTGAATTTATATTTAACTTGAATCCAGCACTTATGAGTTGCTTTAATGGTAATTACATGGTAATGGTATACATAATGTATATATTGTTACAGTAGTATGGCGTAAGGCCCATGTAATGCAACATATTAACAAAAGTAACCAATAGAAATTGTTGTTACTGGTAGTGTTGGAAAGCTAGCTCCATGTCTCCATAGATATGGGGAGGGGGGGGCTGTGGTAGTCTATAGATGAGATGAAAGGTTAGGGGCCTCTGGATAGGGCAGCTTCCTGCACCTATCACACTGCTTCCTGCACCTATCACACTGCTCCACCAAACACAAACAAACACTCGGTCACAGTGAGATAGAACTCAAAATGACAATGCGTTTTGAGTTCTGAGAGCTTTAAGATATCAAATAACTTCTTTCAAGAATAAAAATGATAAAACTTTGAGTAAAAACATTGGGAACTTGGTGTAAAGAGGTGTGTAAAAGCACACATTGAATCCTGTACTTCTGCTTGACTTCCTGGTTATGGGTGCACATAATATGGCCGCTGACACAAAACATTGATTTTTGAATGGGAATTCACATGTTAGTAATTCTATTTTTATAGAATGTTACCTGTGCAGGTGGTTCTGGGAGGTGGTGAAGATCAGATTGTGGCTCAGGATGTGGAGAGAGGCACTGAGGTCAGCCCACTGCACCAGCTCCCCCAGTGGCCCCACCTCAGAGAGGACCCCTGGTTACAGAAAGACCTAGAGAGGAGGAACACATGGACGTGGAGTACGATGATTATTCATGATTGTATTCATGGTGTAGATCATTCTTCAATACATTGAAATGGATACGTAAAGCCACAACGTTGTTGGCTATTAAGGTATTAGAAATATTTCTAGCACCCGGGGGGCACATACAGAGAGAGCATTTAAACCACATCCTTATTTGAGGTTATAGACAGGTTTTACACTTCAGTATTACACATTCACAATTCATCCCACCAACATATCAGTGCACTGTGTCTAACCCAAGGAATAGTAACTCAAGACATATGAAAATATATCACAGCAGGAAAGAGGTGGATTATAAATATAGACGAAGTATGCAGAAGTTGGATATCTTTAAGGTATGTTACAGTGGACCATCCTCAGTGAATTAAAAATAATTATAATAGCACAACATTAAAATCCTTTTAGATAAACTAAATATATTCACATATCACCAAATAATTTATTAAAACACACTGTTTTGCAATAAAGGTCTACAGTAGCCTCAACAGCACTCTGTAGGTTAGCACCATGGTGTAGCTGGATGACAGCTAGTTTCCATCCTCCTTTGGCTACATTGACTTCAAAACAAAATCTATGAGGATCTTGGTTCTCACCCTGGAGGACGTCCTCCAACCTTTCAGTATAAGTTGTCCACCCAATCAAAGGATCAGAGAATGAATCTAGTACTGAAAGCATAAGCTACAGCGACCTAACACTGCAGTGCATAACATGTGGGGAGTAGTTCTCTCTCTTTGAGTCAGCATTTTAATAATAGTTTAACAGTTTTGAGCAAATTAATTTCCCAAAAAATGGAGAGAGAGAGCTAGCTATAATTCTTTGTATTATAATCACTTTCACTTACTTAGTGAATGCAGCTAGCTAGTTTAGCCAACTCCAACACCCAGCTCAAACAGAGAGGGATGCTATGTTAGTTAGCTGGCTATGGCTATCCAACACTGCAACTCTTCCAAGTCAAGGTAAGCTTTTGGTTTTATTAATTTCTTGCCCCCGGGCCCAACGGTGTAACTGCCAAACTGCTTGCTACTGTACTGCATGATTTTAGCAGGTTTACTGATGCGTTAGTTCTAGTAGCTATGTTGACTATAACGTTGGCTAATATGGTGACAACGATGTAGGCTGTGTGTCTTACAAAAAACATTACAATAATATTTACGTATGGATTTTGTCTAAAGTAACGGTTAGAAACATTTCGTAAATTAAAAAAGCACACTTTCTTTAACCTCAATGTCAACTTGTTTTTACATGGCATTGTTGTTGTTAGCTGTATACAGAGCATTAGGAAAGTATTCAGACCCCTTTTTCCACATTGTGTTACGTTACAGCTTTATTGTAAAATGTAATATTCCGTGTTTTTTCCCTCCTCAATCTACACACAATACCTCATAATGACAAGCAAAAACGGGTTTTTAGAATTCTGGCAAAAATATAAAAAAAAATTACATAAGTATTCAAACCCTTTACTCAATAGTTTTTTGAAGCACTTTTGGCAGCGATTACAGCCTCGAGTCTTCTTGGGTATGACGCTACAAGCTTGGCACACCTGTATTTGGGGAGTTTCTCCCATTCTTCTCTGAAGATCCTCGCAAGCCTTGTCAGGTTGGATGGTGAGCGTCACTGCACAGCTATTTTCAGGTCTCTCCAGAGATGGTCGATCGGGTTCAAGTCCGGGATTTGACTGGGCCACTCAAGGACATTCAAAGCCAGCCCTGTGTTGTCTTGGCTGTGTGCTTAGGGTCGCTGTCCTGTTGGAAGGTGAACCTTCGCCCCCAGTCTGAGGTCCTGAGCCCTCTGGAGCAGGTTATCATCAAGGATCTCTCTGTACTTTGCTCTGTTCATCTTTCCCTTGATCCTGACTAGTCTCCCAGTCCCTGCCTATTATAAACATACCACAGCATGATGCTGTCACCACCATCCATTTTAGATTAAGGCTGTAATGTAACAAAATGTGGAAAAAAGGGAAGGGATATTTTCAGTATATTTTGAACACTTTCAGACAATGCGATTAATCATGATAAAAACTAATTAGTGCACTGAAATTAAAAAACGGATTAACTCTGACAGCTCAAACAATTATACTTTATTTTATTAACAACCTTGGCAATTATTTTGGCACAATGGTCTTCTGTGCTGCTCAGAGTGCTCAGTGGGTAATAAATGATATAGGGTGATCATTATCACCATATGATTTGTATAGTAAATACCAGGTTTAAAAAAGCATATTACAAAATAAACGTGAATGAGCACTCTATTCCTAGCATTCTATAGCATGAGAGGAACCCCATTGTGTGCCCAAAGAGGCCCCTTCCTGTAAGCACTTCCCCCTGGTGTTAATCAAACACACACACCTGACCCACCTGCCTCCCCCGCCCCAAACATTCTCCTTTACAATGCAGGCCGTGCCAAAACACACAAGCTGTGTAAAACAGCCTTGTAAAACAGGCAGGAGAGAGGAACTTTCAGTCACAGACGAGGTGCGAAGCCCAAAAATGGCAATGAGAAGGTGGGAAAAAACCCTGCATCTGAGAAAACACGTGTATGAGTCGACGGGCCGGTGAGGGAGAGAGGATGAGCTGCTTGTGATGAGAAGCGTGTGTGTGTGGGGGGGGGGGGGGGGTCATCTGTGTGGCCTGCATTGTATTAATCAAATTCTTCAGGGGTTGTGAGCATTCTTGCTTTCTTTCTCCCTCCGTTCCCCACACCCTCCCTCCTTCTCTTCCCTGTAGCCTGACTCCCACCTGACACCTCTTTGGGGGGTTGTTAGGGGAGACGTAAAGCTTTTCCTCCTGGCGACTGCGCCACACACACGCACACAAACACATGACAAGTAATTTTTCCAACAATTGTTTACAGGTAGATTATTTCAATTATAATTCACTGTATCACAATTTCGCAGCCGTCATATTGCTCAGGAAGGAGACGCGTTCTGTCTCCTAGAGATGAACGTACTTTGGTGCGAAAAGTGCAAATCCATCCCAAAACAACAGCAAAGGACCTTGTGAAGATGCTGGAGGAAACAGGTACAAAAGTATCTATAATCAACAGTAAAACAAGTCCTATATCGACATAACCTGAAAGGCCGCTCAGCAAGGAAGAAGCCATTGCTCAAAATGGCTCAAAACCGCCATAAAAAAGCCAGACTACGGTTTGCAACTGCACATGGGGACAAAGATCGTGCTTTTTGGAGAAATGTCCTCTGGTCTGATGAAACAAAAATAGAACTGTTTGGCCATAATGACCATCGTTACGTTTGGAGGAAAAAGGGGGATGCTTGTGTGACAGGTTAAAGGAAATAGTCATAGCCTGTAATACATTAAAAAGTATTAGTAAGTTCATAGTATGTGAGGATCTTAAAACATCTAAGGTTAAAAAGATGCATTCAGTATTAGTTGATAGAGATTGATAACATTCATATAATTGTGTTAAAGTTCAAATCTGTCAAAGGGTACGAATTGTGAGAGTAATGTGTAAATGTTATATTGATTACTTGATTTTGTAGTGCCTAAAAGTGTTAATCTGTGATCTACGAAATGCTCTTAATCTATGAGCCGGAGATCGATTGCTCTGGTCTCCACCCATATTCCTGGGGAAAATCGCGGTCTTTTCTCATTACACTAAACGTTGAATTGAGAATACAACACCGTATGTATCACTGTCGTGATTATTTCTCCCCTGTTTTCAGGTACTTTATTGATGATAAAAATAGTAATTTAAATGTTATAACTCACTAACATGTCAAGAGTGTTTAAGGTGTGTCTTAGTAACGTTTTGAGGAAGTTAGAGTTAAGTTTGAAGAGAGTAATATTAGCCCTGCTCGGTTGAAGTGAAGAATAGCATCGTACTGAGAGTAGCTGCCATTTTATGTCGATTGTGAATGAACATGTACGTTGTTAATAAGATATTTTGCTGTGTTATTTGTATAATGGGTTTTCTGTTGTTTTGTAATGTGTTACTTTTGTGAAAATGATTACACTAAACGCTGAATTGAGAATACAACACCGTATCACTGTTGTGATTATTTCTCCCCTGTTTTCAGGGGCGTAACACTTGCAAGCCGAAGAATACCATCCCAACCGTGAAGCACGGTTGTGGGGGTGCTTAGCTGCAGGAGGGACTGGTGCACTTCACAAAATAGATAGCTTCATGAGGAGGAACATTATGGGGATATATTGAAGCAACATCTCTAGACATCAGTCAGGAAGTTAAAGCTTGGTTGCAAATGAGTCTTCCAAATGCACAATGACCCCAAGCAAAATGGCTTAAGGACAACAACGTCAAGGTATTGGAGAGGCCATCACAAAGCCTTGACCTCAATCCTATATAAAATTAGTGGGAAGAACTGAAAAAGCTCTGTAAGGAATGGGCCAAAATTCACCCAACTTATTGTGGGAAGCTTGTGGAAGGCTACCCGAAACGTTTGACCCAAGTTAAACAATTTTAGTGGCAATGCTACCAAATACCAATCGAGTGTATGTAAATTTCTGACCAACTGGGAATGTGATGAAAAAATAAAAGCTGAAATAAATCACTCTACTATTATTCTGACATTTTACATTCTTAAATAAAAGTGATGAGCTAACTGAGCCTAACTGACCTAAGACAGGGAATGTTTACTAGGATTAAATGTCAGGAATTGTGAAAAACTGAGTTTAAATGTACTTGGCTAAGGTGTACTTCAACTGTATATGGGTAACCCTTGGTGTTGCAAGCGCCATGCTCTACCAACTGAGGAACACAGGATCTGACTGTAACTATAGGCCTCCGTAGCTAAATGATGCGGTAGCTATATGATGTACACTACCAGTCAAAAGTTTTAGAACAACTACTCAAAGGTTTTTCTTTATTTGTACTATTTTCTACATTGTAGAATAATAGTGAAGATATCAAAACTATGAAATAACACATATAGAATCATGTAGTAACCAGAAAAAGTGTTCAACAAATTACAATATATTTTAGATTCTTAAAATAGCAAGCCTTTGCCTTAATGACAGCTTTTCCCACAGTATTGAAGGAGTTCCCACATGCTGAGCACTTGGTGGCTGCTTCTCCTTCACTCTGCGGTCTGACTCATCCCAAACCATCTCAATTGGGTTGAGGTTGGGGGATTGTGGAAGCCAGGTCATTGATGCAGCACTCCATCCCTCTCCTTCTTGGTAAAATAGCCCTTACACAACCATGGAGGTGTGTTGGGTCATTGTCCTATTGAAAAACAAGTTATAGTCCTCCTAAGCGCAAACCAGATGGGGTGGCGTATCGTTGCAGAATGCTGTGGTAGCCATGCTGGTTAATTGTGCCTTGAATTATAAATAAATCACAGACAGTGTTACCAGCAAAGCACACCCACACCATAACACTTCCTCCTCCATTTTACGGTGGAAAATACACATGCGGAGATCATCCGTTCACCCACACCGCGTCTCAAAAAGACACGGCGGTTGGAAGCAAAAATCTGTCATTTGGACTCGTCAGACCAAAGGACTGATTTCCACCGGTCTAATGTCCATTGCTCGTGTTTTTTGGCCCAGGCAGGTCTCTTCTTCATATTGGTGTCCTTTAGTAGTGGTTTCTTTGCAGCAATTCGACCATGAAGGCCTGATTCACACAGTCTCCTCTGAACAGTTGATGTTGAGATGTGTCTGTTACTGCATTGGAGGTCCTCATGAGAGCCAGTTTCATCATAGCGCTTGATGATTCTTGCGAGTGCACTTAAACTTTCAAAGTTCTTGAAATGTTCCATATTGACTGACCTTCATGTCTTAAAGTAATGATGGACTGTCGTTTCTCTTTGCTTATTTGAGCTGTTCTTGCCATAATATGGACTTGGTTTACCAAACAGGGCTATCTTCTGTATACCCCCCTACCTTGTCACAACACAACTGATTGGCTCAAACGCATAAGGAAGGAAAGAAATTCCACAGATTAACTTTTAAGAAGGCTCACCTTGTAAGGGATTTCCTCCTCTTCTTCCAAAGAGGAGAGGCGAGAAGGATCGGAGGACCAATATGCAGCGTGGTAGGTGTCCATGGTTCTTTTAATAAGAAACAGTACACATGAACAACTGAATACAAAAACAAGAAAGAAGTAAGAAGTAAAAGTATAAGAAGTAAACCGTAGTCCTACACAGGATATATAGTCTTAATCAGTTGTTCGGCTTTTGGGATCAATTGTTAGCCCTTACCTCCAGGGTCGCAGTGCAAACCCCATCGTACAGAGTCCAGAGGTGAGCCTGACTGTCAAAACAGGAGAACGTACAATTGAATAAATAAGAGTTATTATCAGTCAATAGTGCAATAATTGGGGGAAAGAAACGCAAAGAGATGTTACATCTAGTAATTGTTTTTCTTCACTGTTTTCAAAAGTGAAAATTAGATAGGTTCAAATAATTGTTTTCCTTGTGTACAAGCCCACCAGAACTTTGTCACCACTCAGTCCAAAACACAACATCATGGATAGTTTGATCATACTTACCATTTACACTGATGGGAAAATGTTGACCTTCTTCCATATTCATAGTCACAATTTTGACAAGGCGTAAAATGGTTCAACATATGGCTTTGTGTTTCCTATTAAAAGTTATGAGACTGATAAAGGTAACAAACTCCGGCAATATTCCAGTCCCTTTCTCCCCATCCTTTAGTCTTTTTGTTTTGTTACTCTGTGTAGACTCCTATTAAGTGTTAAAAAGGTTATAAAGCCATTTGAACAGCCATGTGTACTCAATAGGGAAATCATTTGACTTATGATTGACTGAAAGAAATGTATAATAAGAAGATTGTTAGATTTCAGTGCCGCCTTTGATATCATTGACCATAACCTGTTGTTGAGAAAATGTATGCGTTGTGGCTTTTCAACCTCTGACATATCGTGGATTTAGAGCTATCTAATAGAACTCCGTTTTTTTAAATAGAAGCTTCTCTAATGTCAAACATGTAAAGTGTGGTGTACCCCCGGGCAGCTCTCTAGGCCCTCTACTCTTTTCTATTTTGTCCTTGTATGCTGATGATTCAACCATATTCGCATCAGCAACCACAGCTAAGGAAGTCACTTAAACCCTTAACAAAGATTTGCATTCTGTTTTGGAATGGGTGGCCAGTAATACACTGGTCCTGAACATCTGTAAAACTAATTAATTCCCTAAATTCAGAATCGCAGCTGAATTTGGTAATGAATGGGGTGGCTGTTGAACAAGTTGAGGAGATTAAATTACTTGGTGTTACCCTAGATTGTAAACTGTCAAGGTCAAAACATATAGATTCAATGGTTGTAAAGATGGGAAGAGGTCTGTCTGTAATAAAGAGATGCTCTGCTTTTTTGACACCACACTCCACAAAGCAAGTTCTGCAGGTTCTAGCTTTATCTAATCTTGATTATTGTCCAATCATATGGTCAACATGCTGTAAAGAAAGACCTAGTTAAGCTGCAGCTGGCCCAGAACAGCGCGGCACGTCTAGCTCTTCAATGTAATCAGAGGGCTAATATGAATACTATGCATGCCAGTCTCTCTTGTCTGAGAGTTGAGGAAAGACTGACTGCATCACTTCTTGTTTCACAAGAGACATTAATGTGTTGGAATTTCCAAATTGTTTGCATAGTCAACTTACACACAGCCCTGTCACACACACTTACCCTACCATGCCACCAGGGGTCTTTTCACAGTCCCCTGGTCCAGAACAAATTCAAGGAAACGTACAGTATTACACAGAGCCATGATTGCATGGAACTCCCTTACATCTCATATAGTGCAAGTGAACAGCAAACCTGGAATTAAAATGGATTTTTGGGGGGTTTGTATAATTGAATTTACACAACATGCCTACCACTTTGATGCAAAATATTTATTTTTATTGTGAAACAAACAAGAAATAAGACAAACTTGAGCATGCATAACTATTCACCCCCCACACCCGAAAGTCAATACTTTGTAGAGCCACCTTTTGCAGCAATTACAGCTGCAAGTCTCTTGGGTTAAGTCTCTATAAGCTTGGCACATCTAGCTACTAGGATTTTTGCCCATTCTTCAAGGCAAAACTGCTCTAGCTCCTTCAAGTTGGATGGGTTCAGCTGGTGTACAACTATCTTTAAGTCATACCACAGATGGTCTGGGCTTTGACTAGGCCATTCCAAGACAAATTAAATGTTAAAATGTTAAATGTTTCCCCTTAAACCACTCAAGTGTTGCTTTAGCAGTATGCTTAGGGTCATTTTCCTGCTGGAAGGTGAACCTCCGTCCCAGTCTCAAATCTCTGGAAGACTAAAACAGGTTTCCCTCAACAATTTCCCTGTATTTAGCACCATCCATCATTCCTTCAATTCTGACCAGTTTCCCAGTCCCTGCCAATGGTATTCTCAGGGTGATGAGAGGTGTTGGGTTTGCGCCAGACATAGCGTTTTCCTTGATGGCCAAAAAGCTTAATATTAGTCTCCTCTGACCAGAGTACCTTCTTCCATATTTGGGGAGTCTCCCACATGCCTTTTGGCAAACACCAAACGTGTTTGCTTATTTTTTTCTTTAAGAAATGGCTTTTTTCTGGACACTCTTCCATAAAGCCCAGCTCTGTGGAGTGTACGGCTTAGTGGTCCTATGGACAGACACTCCAATCTCCACTGTGGAGCTTTGCAGCTCCTTCAGGGTTCTCGTTGGGCTCTTTGTTGCCTCTCTGATTAATGCCCTCCTTGCCTGGTCTGTGAGTTTTGGTGGGTGGCCCTCTCTTGGCAGGTTTGTTGTGGTGCCATATTCTTTCCATTTTTTAATAATGGATTTAATGGTGCTCTGTGGGATGTTCAAAGTTTCTGATATTTTTTAATAACCCAAGCCTGATCTGTACTTCCCCGCAACTTTGTTCCGGAACTGTTTGGAGAGCTCTTTGGTCTTCATGGTGCCGCTTGCTTGGTGGTGCCCCTTGCTTAGTGGTTTTGTAGACTCTGGGGCCTTTCAGAACAGGTGTCTATATACTGAGATCATGTGACAGATCATGTGACACTTAGAAAACACACAGGTGGACTTGATTTAACTAATTGTGACTTCTGAAGGTAATTGGTTGCACCAGATCTTATTTAAGGGCTTCATAGCAAAGGGTGGTGAATAGGATATGCACGTGCCACTTTTCCATTTTTTTTTAAGTTTAAGTTTTTTGAAACAAGTTATTATTTCACTTCACCAATTTGGACTATTTTGTGTTTGTCCATTACATAAAATACAAATACAAATCTATTTAAATTACAGGTTGTAACGCAGCAAAATAGGAAGAAAACCCAGGGGGATGAATACTTTTGCAAGGCACTGTATACAGCACTAAATGTACCCTGAGCGCCATATAATCAGTGTCCTATGGATTAGTGTACCTCACATGATATGAATGCTGTCCACGCCTACAGTCATGTATGTCGGACCGATGCCAGCAGCTGACATGTAACAAAGGCTTCATTAAACAAATCCATGGCCATAGTAGGTCTGGTTTTGAGACAGACAGGACAGGGTAGACCTGAAAAGACAGGCAAACACACATCAAATCAAATTGTATTCATCAGATGCTTTGTAAACAGGTGTAGACTAACAGTGAAATACTTACTTATATGGGCCCTTCCCAACAATGTAGAGGGAAAGAAAGTAGAGAAATAATAGCATTATACAAAGACCAGATAGGGAGTACTGTTGTGGACAGTGTTGTCTATGTCATCATTGCGAGTCATATGAATGTACTCGTATACTGTACTCGATACCATCTACTGTATCTTGCCTATGCTGCTCTGTACCATCACTCATTCATATATCTTTATGTACATATTCTTTATCCCCTTACACTGTGTATAAGACAGTAGTTTTTTTTGGAATTGTTAGTTAGATTACTTGTTGGTTATTACTGCATTGTCGGAACTAGAAGCACAAGCATTTCGCTACACTTGCATTAACATCTGCTAACCATGTGTATGTGACAAATAAAATGTGATTTGATTTGAATGGGTTATAATCCTTCACAAAATACAGTATAACTAAGGTTCTCAGAAATAAAAACATGATGGAGTCTCTTTCTATGGCATGGACATTTGGCTATTTGTTTTAAAGTCTCCCCACACATATAGGCCTATGGGTCAGCTTGTTGTTGCTGCAAGAACACCAAATGAAGACATGAACTACAGAGAACAGGAAATGGAACACGAAGCAAAAAGGCCAGAATCCTATTGGAGGGGTAATGATGGCCTAATTGAGTTATCTGTAATAACTGTCATGTGCTAGGCTGTGGTTTTTGGGCGGGTGCTTTCAGTAGAAGGACAAAGCATGGTGTTGTTAAAGTTGCCTGGGTGGCTTCCTGTCCTTTTCCAGTGCACTTAACTACTTTGTCAGCCATCCAGGCCTGTAAACAAGGCTTGATGACTCAGATGATATTGGCTCTATTCCACCACTCCCAACTGGCTCCCTCACAGTAACTCTGGAGGTGCCTGGAACGGCAGTGGCGCATCTTGTTTTTCAAAATCATATGACATTTTTTGCACTATAATTTTGGGTAATCAGATTTACATTTTAGGCTAATGGTTGTTTTACGATCCTTCCACATTATAATATAGTTATTACAACAACAAAACCCAAAAAAAAAAATATATATATATATATATATATATAAAAAGCTTTCTCCCCACTTACAGCAGATGTCAGTGCACTTTCATATATGTAACAAAGCCTAAAGAAAAAAAGGCATACACAACATTGCGTTACATTCTTCACTCTCCGCCAGATCGATCGTGACACTCATGCGCAGGGACCGTGACAAGAGCAGGGATACTGCGCATGTCCGAAACTGCCAAATATGAACGCTGCTCCAACATACAAACAAACCAGGTAGGAGTGCTTCATATCTTGACAGGTATTTTTCATGTCTTGATGTTTCTTTCGCGGTTATTAACACAAATTAGCAGTCATCTTGCCTTTATGTACCATGATACTATTTGCTAGTTAGCCCGTAATGCAAGTTTAACGCCCAACAAGCAACCAATTTGCCCTGAGACATGGCTGTGTAGATGTCACGAGACTCCATCTCGGAGTCAATAGCCATGTCTCAGGTCTGGGCAAACTTAACCTATATAGCCAGTGTGTGTTGCATATTTGTAGCCAACATCAAATGTCATTGTGAAATAGCTTTGTGGCTTCATACAGGCTATCAATGCATAACAATGGAAGACAAGAATGTCCATGCCTTTTGGAGGGAGCCCAGCCATGTCCTGTCAAAAGATTGTTACAAGAACCAGTCTAGTTTGTGCTAATGGTGTTTGACTGCTGACAGCAAGACCTTCAGAGAGATTCAGATCAACTTTATTATCATTTGGTCATGTGCTTAAAAAGACTGTATATAAAACATGAAAACACAGAAAATGCACAAAATAATGAATTCAAAGTGCTGTAGCTACACATTTTAAAGTGAGAGTGCAATATGCTGTATACTCGAGGGACCAACAGACTATTATACAGCCTAATGGCTGTTGGAGTAAAAGAGTCCCCATATCTATGGATTTTGAGTGAAGGGGGTGAGTAAAGTTGCTAGCTAGCATTAAACTTATCTTATAAAAAACAATCAATCTTAACATAATCACTAGTTAACTACACATGGTTGATGATATTACTAGTTTATCTAGCTTGTCCTGTGTTGCATATAATCAATGCAGTGCCTGTTAACAAATGGGTGATGATTTAACAAAAGCGCATTTGTGAAAAAAAGCACAATCGTTGCACCAATGTACCTAACCATAAACATCAATGCCTTTCTTAAAATCAATACACAAGTATATATTTTTAAACCTGCATATTTAGTTAAAATAAATTAATGTTAGCAGGCAATATTAACTAGGGAAATTGTGTCACTTCTCTTGCGTTCTGTGCAAGCAGTGTCGGGGTATATCCAGCCGTTTGAGCCGCCTGGCTCGTTGCAAACTGTGAAGACCATTTCTTCCTAGCAAAGACCGTAATTAATTTGCCAGAATTTTACATAATTATGACATAACATTGAAAGTTGTGCAATGTAACAGCAATATTTAGACTTAGGGTTGAACCCGTTCGCTAAAATACGGAACGGTTCCGTATTTCACTGAAAGAATAAACTGTTTGTTTTCGAAATGGTAGTTTCCGGATTTGACCATTATGAATGACCTAAGGCTCGTATTTCTGTGTGTTTATTATAATTAAGTCTATGATTTGATAGACTGCTCTATCAAATATCAAAGGCTGCAGCAGGCTCATAAGCATTCATTCAAACAGGACTTTCCTGCGTTTGCCAGCAGCTCTTCGCAATGCTTGAAGCACAGCGCTGTTTATGACTTCAAGCCTATCAACTCCCGAGATTAGGCTGGTAATACTATAGTGCCTATAAGAGCATCCAATAGTCAAAGGTATATCAAATACAAATGGTAAAGAGAGAAATAGTCCTATAATAACTACAACCTAAAACAAGGAACTTAAATGTTAACTTTTTTACATGGCACATATTGCACTTTTAGTTTCTTCTCCAACACTGTGTTTTTGCATTATTTGAAAAAAATGGAACATGTTTCATTATTTATTTGATACTAAATAGTTTTTATTTATGTATTATAATAAGTGTTAAAATAAGTGTTCATTCAGTATTGTTCTAATTGTCATTATTACATATATATATATATATATTTATTTATTTAAAATAAAAATTGGTTGATTAATCTGTATCTGCTTTTGTGGGTCCTCCAATAATCAGTATCAGCGTAGAAAAGATTTATAGAACATTTTTAAGAGATGGCGGTCAACATTCAAATGGTTCAGTTTGCGTACAAATTCTGTTGCAATTTCTTTATTTTTCCAAAGGCACAGTCATTGAATTTCTTCAATAAGTCTGGAATTATCCCACTGTTCAGTGACAGCTGGAACAGCTTGCCTGAAGTGCTTTGCTGCTGACGCCATCCGGACCATATGATTTTCCTGGGTTGACACCACTGGACAAATTTTTCGGTCTCTCTGTCAAAACATTGAAGAGAGGCTTGGTCTGGGTGAAGGAAACACACAACAGTGGTGTCATCTACATATAAAAAAGTGTGGCTTGTGTCAGAGGCTTGACAATTGTTTGTGTACAATATCAGTGACAGTAGGCAACTTTGAGGGGCTCCCATATTCACCGTTCTAGATGTAGAGATGGCGGAGTTAAAACTTCACTTGTTGAGTACGGTTCACAAAGGAACCTATTAATCCACTTGATCAATAGAGAGTTGACACACAAATTCACCAGCTTATCACCAGTAGGTGGGGTTGAATGGTGTTAAACGCACTACTGAAAAATCATTTTCTTTTGTCCAGTTTTTTTTTAGGTATTGGGACAATCAGCGACTTCTTCCATAAGTCTGGAATTATCCGTGTTCATTGACCGCTGGAACAGCTTCTGGAACGGTAATGTGAGCTGGTCTGCGCATGCCTGAAGTGCCTTGCTGCTGACGCCGTTCAACATGGGAGTTGACATGTTGAATGTATTGCTTGATGCCATTCACAGAGATCTGTATACCAACAGCTGGTATGCTGTCTATACTGTCCAAGGCCACTTTCTGCAGTGATGTAAAATCACACATCAAACCTACAATAGAAACTGTTCAAATCATTTGCAAAAGCAAGGTCATTTTTGAAGGTCATACAATGTCTCTGGTTTGTAGCCTGTGATGGTTTGTAGCCCTTGCCAGGCTTTGCCTTGTTAAACAGGTTTTCTAACTTGTTTCTGTATGCTGCCTTGCACTCCTTCATTTTGCTTTTGAGTTGCCCCCTTCCTCTTTACTGCCACTGGATTTTAAACACTCCTTTGTGCATATAACCACTGACAACCAAACATGTAAGCTGTCTGACTCATGGTCTTAGGCAGTGGATAGAGTTACTGAGAGCCAGTCATGTCAGAGGGGAGAGACATGGGTACACTCAAAGGAGCCGTTAGCCTTGTTCGGCACTTGGTCGTTGCAGGTGCTTTAGCAGTGAGAAATGTCAAGCAAAACAATGTTATTTTTACAGAAACTCATTCTTTCCTCCTCTCTACCCCTCACATACAGTGAACATCATGGGCGGTTGAGAAACACACCCTTGACATATCTTTAGTGAGGAGCACAGAAGGCTAGTTAGACTAGGCTATATTCCAGACCAGACCCCTCAGCCGCAGTCCAGAAGCTAATGCAGCCATGGCTGAGGAGGACTATGGCTGCTTTGTGGACTGGACCCAAATGGGGGACATGGCCAAGAGCAGTGGCACCTCCAAATTGGACGTTAAGGACCACGTGGAGCTCAAAAAGCTGGCCAGGCAAGGTTACTGGTCCAAGAACCACAAGCTCCGTGCCCAGGTCTACCAGCAACTCATTAAGGCAATCCCCTGTCGAACCGTGACACCCGACGCCGAGGTCTACCGAGACCTCATGGGCGACGACACAGGTAAAAAAGCCTTGTCCTCCATCCCACTGCCAGACTTTGTGGATGGCAGCGCTGTGCCGCACTACTGCCTCATGGCAGACGCAGTGACCGCTGTCCACCGGGTCATCTCCTGTCTGGAGGGACAGTTCCCGGACATCTCGCACTGCCCGGCGCTGCCCGCGATGACAGCCCTCCTGCTGCACTTCAGTGCCAACGAGGCGCAGTGCTTCGAGCACGTCAGCCGTCTGCTGGCCTGCAATGAGCCGGGCCAACGCTTTGTAGACCAGACCTTCCTGGCCTATGAGTCCAGCTTCATGACCTTTGGCGACCTGGCCAACAAGTACTGCCCGGCAGCTCACAAGCTCATAGTGGCTACAGCGCAGGACGTGGTGGCGGTGTACTCGGACTGGCAGCGCTGGGTGCTAGGTGACCTGCCCTTCAGCCACGTGGCAAGGGTCCTAGACGTCTTCCTGGTGGAAGGATACAAGGTGTTGTACCGCGTTGCCCTGGCCCTGCTCAAGTTCTACCGCAAGCAGAAGGCCGGGGATGGAACACAGCAATCAGAGGGCCAAAAACAGGACTCTGTGGGGATCAAGGCAGAGATCCAGGCTTTCGTCAAGGCCATCGGCTCCTACATCACCCCGGACAAGCTGCTGGAGAAGGCCTTCTCTATCCGCTTGTTCAGTCGCAAAGAGATCACTCTCCTGCAGCTCACCAACGAGAAATCGCTGCAGCAGAAGGGCATCACTGTCAAACAGAAGAGGTGAGTGAGCAGCGCTAGTGACAGCATCAGTTCTAATTGGGTCTAATTTACATATTAAAAAAATAATAGTTTACAACTCAAATTAATGGAAGTCAGAAGCAATGGATGCTAGTGCTTCTGCTAATGCCATGGTAGCGCCTTAGCTAATGGCAGCGTAAATAAACATTAGACATGGTTCTAAGGGCAACAAGCCATAAACCAAATCAGGATGAGAGGCATGCACTTGCAAAACTGTGCATGACCTCATTAGCCACCAGTGAGAGGTGGCCATTGTTCCTGGCTATATAAAGCTGGTACGACTTGCTGCTAAAAGCATTTGGATTGTCTAATTGATTCTCTGTTTTTAGTTTGCTTGCTCTTTTTTCCTGTTGTGGCTCTGGCTTGCTTTTTGTCATTGATTCATTTCTCACCTTTCTATTCATAGTTTCTGTGCACCTTTTTTGTTATCTTTTTTCCTTTGCTGTTCATTTTTTTGACTTCCACCGTCTTCTTCCATTTGCACCTTTACTCTTGTGTCCATGTGTCGTCTACTGCTCATGCTCCTCCATTCTCCTGTGAACTTGGCTCTGTTAGCCTGAGGTAGGTGTCTCCTCCTTCTCTCTCTCTCCTTCTCTCATTACCTGTTAACACTTGAGCTGACCTCCCTCATTAGTGATAAATTGTATTAGGAACCTTGGCCATATTCTCTGTATTGTATCCTAATCTAAGTGACCAGGAAACAAGATTTGGACATAATACACTGTACCATAGTCCAACCTTAACTCTGCAGGCTTTTGCTTCTCCTCAACACTCAATTGAGTAGGCCTAATTAAAGTCCCTGACTGATTAGCTGGTCCAATCACCTTGTTTGAGAGGTTTGAATTAGGTGCTGTTGGATCATTTCCAGCTCACGCTGTGGCCCTTTTTAGGTCAAGAGTTGTACATTTCCAACAACAACAACCATGATGTGCCCAGACAAGCTTGGAAAATACCATATGAACCTTCCATTACCACAACGTCATGGCCCTACATACTGTACAAACACTTATTTGACTCTCCAATCAGGAGTTTATGTGTTACTAACCTTCCTGCCCGGTTACCATGGCGATAGGCGGACCGTGCAGCTGGCTCTGAACCCGGACACCTTCTCCTCGGAGGTAGTCAGCGCCAAGGAGATGAAGGACATCTGGTCGTGGATCCCCGAGCGCGTCGCCCTATGCGAACCGCAGCTCCTCTTCACCACCTCAACCCATGGCTGTAGCCTCAACAGGTACTTTCTGCCCACTTTACCAGTCTCATTGTAGCCACTTTATCCTGCAGCCGAGGCTAACCACTAGACCAAGGGTGTCAAGTAACGATCCAATGTGGCCCACAGGTGTTTTCCTAGGGGGAAAAGGTCTCAATCTACTTTGAAATGACTAAAACCAAATGAAAACTGTAGAAATAATGGACCTACATTTCTATACAGACTATTCAGCTTGCACGGAAACAAAAGCTAACCTGACAAAAATGGACCATGGTAGTACAATGGGGAAAATACGAGCACTATCATGTTTTTTTTGTCACTACCATGGCAGAAAATACCATGGTACAAGTGCAAATACCAAGGTATTTTTCTGCCATGGTATTAACAAAAAAAACATAATATTTTCATTGTACTACCATGGTACAAAGATGCACCATGGTAGTACAGTGAAAAAACTACTATGGTTTTCTACTAGTAGCATATAGTGAAACGTGAAAGCATGGTAGTTGTTCATGATGGTTTGTGTCACACAATTCTTTGGGTAAAGTGACCAAAAACATAGTCATGTATGGTACTCACATAATGTAATATTGACTACTCGCTCTGCAATAGCAAAGCGTAGGCCTAGGGAACCCTCTTAACCCTTTGATGAGAACGATCACATATTTGTGATCATTGTTGAGTGGACCCTGCAGCGTATGATCTGAAATACAGTGGGGCAAAAAAGTATTTAGTCAGCCACCAATTGTGCAAGTTCTCCCACTTAAAAAGGTGAGAGGCCTGTCATTTTTTATTATAGGTACACTTCAACTATGACAGACAAAATGAGAAGAAAAAAAATCCAGGAAATCACATTGTAGGATTTTTAATTTATTTGCAAATGATGATGTAAGTGACCTAAGTATAGATATACTTCCGGCGCCGACAGAGATGGCCGCCTCGCTTCGCGTTCCTAGGAAACTATGCAGTTTTTTGTTTTTTTACGTGTTATTTCTTACATTAGTACCAAAGGTCATCATAGGTTTCAATACATACAGTCGAGAAAAACTACTGAATATAAGATCAGCGTCAACTCACCATCAGTACGACCAAGACGACCAAGAATATGATTTTCACGAAGCGGATCCTGTGTTCTGCCTTTCAACCAGGACAACGGAAAAGGCCACAGGCTTGGGGAGCAATGGGTTGGCCAGTGAGCACACAGTTCCAGCCCACATAGTTCAGTCTCCAGTGGGACATCAGAGACTGTAACGTTCTTTGCTTCACGAAAGCGTCTCTCCAGTGAGCCATGTTATCGGAGGCGGTGCAGCCAGCGGGTTTCTCCACGCATCGCGCCGACAGAAACAAACCTCTTTCTGGTAAGAAGAGGGGCGGGGGCGTATGCCTTATGGCTAACGAGACGTGGTGTGATCACAGAAACATACAGGAAATCAAATCCTTCTGTTCACCTGATTTAGAATTCCTCACAATCAAATGTCGACCGCATTATCTACCAAGAGAATTCTCTTCGATTATAATCACAGCCGTATATATTCCCCCCCCAAGCAGACACATCGATGGCTCTGAACGAACTTTATTTGACTCTTTGCAAACTGGAATCATACATCCTGAGGCTGCATTCATTGTAGCTGGGGATTTTAACAAGGCTAATCTGAAAACAAGACTCCCTAAATTGTATCAGCATATCGATTGCGCAACCAGGGCTGAAAAACCTTGGATCATTGTTACTCTAACTTCCGCAACGCATATAAGGCCCTGCCCCGCCCTCCTTTCGGAAAAGCTGACCACGACTCCATTTTGCTGATCCCTGCCTACAGACAGAAACTAAAACAAGAAGCTCCCACGCTGAGGTCTGTCCAACGCTGGTCAGACCAAGCTGATTCCACACTCCAAGACTGCTTCCATCACGTGGACTGGGATATGTTTCGTATTGCGTCAGATAACAACATTGACGAATACGCTGATTCGGTGTGCGAGTTCATTAGAACGTGCGTTGAAGATGTCGTTCCCATAGCAACGATTAAAACATTCCCGAACCAGAAACCGTGGATTGATGGCAGCATTCGCGTGAAACTGAAAGCGCGAACCACTTGCTTTTAATCAGGGCAAGGTGACTGGTAACATGACCGAATACAAACAGTGCAGCTATTCCCTCCGCAAGGCTATCAAACAAGCTAAGCGTCAGTATAGAGACAAAGTAGAATCTCAATTCAACGGCTCAGACACAAGAGGTATGTGGCAGGGTCTACAGTCAATCACGGACTACAAGAAGAAAACCAGCCCAGTCACGGACCAGGATGTCTTGCTCCCAGGCAGACTAAATAACTTTTTTGCCCGCTTTGAGGACAATACAGTGCCACTGACACGGCCTGCAACGAAAACATGCGGACTCTCCTTCACTGTAGCCGAGGTGAGTAAAACATTTAAACGTGTTAACCCTCGCAGGGCTGCAGGCCCAGACGGCATCCCCAGCCGCGCCCTCAGAGCATGCGCAGACCAGCTGGCCGGTGTGTTCACGGACATATTCAATCAATCCCTATACCAGTCTGCTGTTCCCACATGCTTCAAGAGGGCCACCATTGTTCCGACTACCGCCCCGTAGCACTCACTTCCGTCATCATGAAGTGCTTTGAGAGACTAGTCAACGACCATATCACCTCCACCCTACCTGACACCCTAGACCCACTCCAATTTGCTTACCGCCCAAATAGGTCCACAGACGATGCAATCTCAACCACACTGCACACTGCCCTAACCCATCTGGACAAGAGGAATACCTATGTGAGAATGCTGTTCATCGACTACAGCTCGGCATTCAACACCATAGTACCCTCCAAGCTCGTCATCAAGCTCGAGACCCTGGGTCTCCACCCCGCCCTGTGCAACTGGGTACTGGACTTCCTGACGGGCCACCCCCAGGTGGTGAGGGTAGGCAACAACATCTCCACCCCGCTGATCCTCAACACTGGGGCCCCACAAGGGTGCGTTCTGAGCCCTCTCCTGTACTCCCTGTTCACCCACGACTGCGTGGCCACGCACGCCTCCAACTCAATCATCAAGTTTGCGGACGACACAACAGTGGTAGGCTTGATTACCAACAACGACGAGATGGACTACAGGGAGGAGGTGAGGGCCCTCGGAGTGTGGTGTCAGGAAAATAACCTCACACTCAACGTCAACAAAACTAAGGAGATGATTGTGGACTTCAGGAAACATCAGAGGGAACACCCCCCTATCCACATCGATGGAACAGTAGTGGAGAGGGTAGTAAGTTTTAAGTTCCTCGGCGTACACATCACAGACAAACTGAATTGGTCCACCCACACAGACAGCATCGTGAAGAAGGCGCAGCAGCGCCTCTTCAACCTCAGGAGGCTGAAGAAATTCGGCTTGTCACCAAAAGCACTCACAAACTTCTACAGATGCACAATCGAGAGCATCCTGGCGGGCTGTATCACCGCCTGGTACGGCAACTGCTCCGCCCACAACCGTAAGGCTCTCCAGAGGGTAGTGAGGTCTGCACAACGCATCACCGGGGGCAAACTACCTGCCCTCCAGGACACCTACACCACCCGATGTTACAGGAAGGCCATAAAGATCATCAAGGACAACAACCACCCGAGCTACTGCCTGTTCACCCCGCTATCATCCAGAAGGTGAGGTCAGTACAGGTGCATCAAAGCTGGGACCGGATTGCTCCGACTCGGAATTTCAACTCTGCGCCTCTTTCTAGAGCTCTGACTTTCCGACCTGAAGATCACTGATGTCATGATTTTACTTTGTATTTTTCAGAGTTCCTAGTTGTTTTGATCATGGCAAAAGACGCAAATAAACCAAGTCAAAGATGGCTGTCCGGAAAATATCAACTTAGTTTGGCCACCTTTCAGTTTATAACAAATCTGCATGTGCTTGTAAGTGTTTACAAGAACCGGACCACATGACTTGACGAGTTGTTTACAGTTTTTGACCAATCACAAAGAAAATAAAATCCTTTCACCTCACAGATCATCAGCCAAATACAAGCCTACTGCCTAGCCGTAGTGCGAATAGGGTTGCCAGAAATGGATGAAACCATTTTAGTGGGGTTTATAAACTGACTAAAAATAAAATAACCTGGAAATGGACTCCTGGGCTCCGTTTCTGAAATGAAACAGAAAAAAAAGTTTAATCAATTTTTGTTATTCCTTGATTTGTAATGCATTCTCACAATTATGTTTTATCATTTGACCAAATGGTTGTTGGCTAGAGAAAATATGATTTGATTATTTCAATAGCCCTAGCCAACAACCTTTAACCAAATCTGTAGACCTACTGTAAACTAAAGACCACGATTTGGGTTGTTCCATTACATCGACTTCTCCTAGGAATATATTGTATAGTTAGTAGTCCGTAGATGGCACCAAGGCATAAACCTAGATAATCCTGTCTAGCTCCATAGTTTATGATAACTCATTATACAGTTGAAGTCTGAAGTTTACATACACTTAGGTTGGAGTCATTAAAACTTGTTTTTCATCCACTCCACAAATTTCTTCAAGTCAGTTAGGACATCTACTTTGTGCATGACACAAGTAATTTTTCCAACAATTGTTTACAGACAGATTATTTCACTTATAATTCACGTTATCACAATCCCAGTGGGTCAGAAGTTTACATTCACTAAGTTGACTGTGCCTTTAAACAGCTTGGAAAATTCCAGAAAATGATGTCATGGCTTTAGAAGCTTCTGATAGGCTAATTGACATCATTTGAGTCAATTGGAGGCCTACCTTCAAACTCAGTGCCTCTTTGCTTGACATAATGGGAAAATCAAAAGAAATCAGCCAAGACCTCAGAATAAAAATTGTAGACCTCCACTAGTCTGGTTCATCCTTGGGAGCAATTTCCAAACGCCTGAAGGTACCACGTTCATCTGTATAAACAATAGTACGCAATTCTAAACACCATGGGACCATGCAGCCGTCATACCGCTCAGGCAGGAAACGCGTTCTGTCTCCTAGAGATGAACGTACTTTGGTGCGAAAAGTGCAAATCAATCCCAGAACAACAGCAAAGAACCTTGTGAAGATGCTGGAGGAAACCAGTACAAAAGTATCTATATCCACAGTAAAACGAGTCCTATATTGACATAACCTGAAAGGCTATTCAGTAAGGAAGAAGGGACTGGTGCACAAAATAGATGGCATCATGAGGAGGGACAATTATGTGGATATATTGAAGCAACATCTCAAGACATCAGTCAGGAAATTAAAGCGTGGTCGCAAATGGATCTTCCAAATGGACAATGACCCCAAGCATACTTCCAAAGTTGTGGCAAAATGGCTTAAGGACAACAAAGTCAAGGTATTGGAGTGGCCATCACAAAGCCCTGACCTCTATCCTATAGAAAATGTGTTGGCAGAACTGAAAAAGCGTGTGCGAGCAAGGAGGCCTACAAACCTGACTCAGTTCCACCAGCTCTGTCAGGAGGAATGGGCCAAAATTCACCCAACTTATTGTGGGAAGCTTGTGAAAGGCTACCCAAAACATTTGACCCAAGTTAAACCATTTAAAGGCAATGCTACCAAATATTAATCGAGTGTATGTAAACTTCTGACCCACTGGGAATGTGATGATCGAAAGAAAAAGTTGAACTTTTTTTTTCTCTCTAGTATTATTCTGACATTTCACATTCTTAAAATAAAGTGGTGATCCTAACTGACCTAAGACAGGGAGTGTTTACTAGGATTAAATGTCAGGAATTGTGAAACTGAGTGTATGTAAACTTCCGATTTCAACTGTATCTACAGCCTTGCTTCACTCATGCCACGGTCTGCATACAATATAGCTGATTGCACGCACAAAGTACCTCACTTTGTTGCTAACATGACTTTGTCCACTACTCTGTTCTCATTATTCTCAGCCTCGACCAGGCTAAAACCTATTCAAGCCATAATACTCACTGCATTTGATGTGAAATCTTCCTCGCTTGGTGACGAGGCAGGCCTCTGTAGGCTACATGTGCAGTGGTGATAAATTACATACATTTTTTTAAATGAAGAAAAAGTGTTTAGGATGCCAGCCGTTCTCGGGCTTAGCCATGGTCGACATATGTAATATTTGCTCATACCCGGCTCTCACTTTTTGTATGCAACTATTGTATCAAATACACCAGATTTAGCGCCTCAGGTTTCCGGCCCTATCTCACATGCACAGCCGCTCAGACAGGCTAATACCAAAGCCTCTTTCAGATAATAATAGATGTAATATAGATGATAATACTAATTATACAATTATCAATAATACTATACATACTGCTACTACTATAGGAAGAACATTTTATGTAGCAGACATTGCGGTATTGATACAAAGAGGGATGTAGAGAATCGTGGCAAAATGCAACAATCAAATTCTAGAACAGCAGCATAGAATGCTGGTCCCGCGTGCAAAAAGAACTCGCTGTAAGGGCCATTAATAATATTTAGAACTTACTCGTCAAAAGGTTAAACCCCTTTAGCTCATAGTGATAAACCACAACACATGGTCTAGTAGTGTGCCCTACTATTAAACCTTGGGACCTAGATAGGTTATGGTGAGAAGAATGGAGACTGACACCATGACGATAAGGTTTAAAATAATACATTTATCTGGTGCTTCTCTCTTCGGTACAGTTTTAGTTGGTTCTCTCTCATTCAGCGGACTACTCTTCTACCTTTCTAAATAGCCAACATACTAAAAAACTATTTGTAAGAAGGTATAGTCTTATCTCGACATATCCTTAAAAGTCAAGTTCAACTTCATACCTTTCAGACTGTCAGTACGGTTGAAAGTATGGATTATATCCCCCGCACGCCGTGCAGGTTGGGTAATAATGACAGTCATATCGGTGATGTGACAGCGTGGGAGGACGTGCCTGCGGTTCATACAAAACACTCACTTTCTTATTTCTTCTCACAAAGTTTGCTTGGCCATATCGTGCAAGTTGACTGCTCCGCTGCTCCTGTTTTTTTGGATTGCATCTTCCAGTAGGATAAGCTAAACTTTGTGTTGTGCTTACTTTCAGTCTGTCACCAACAGCCTGTGACCTGTGGGTTGGAGCGCAAAACTCACCCTCCAAGGCTATGTGACAGCTCTCCCCTACCTATCCCTACCTAGAGTAGATCAGGCGTCCTTGTCTTGTGCTGACTTAGCCCAACAGCTAGTATGTCTGTTGGCAGATATCCTAAAACAGAACCTTGAGGATCATTGAAATGTACAGTTGATTTGTCAGAGGACAAACCATCCACAGAGACAAGCTTTCCGACAGATAAGATCTAAACCAGGCCAGAACTTGTCCGTGTAAACCAATTTGGGTTTCCAATCTCTCCAAAAGAATGTGGTGATCGATGGCATCAAAAGCAGCACTAAGGTCTCGGAGCCCGAGGACAGATGCAGAGCCTTGGTCTGACGCCATTAAAAGGTAATTTACCACTTTCATGAGTGCAGTCTCAGTACTATGATGAGTAAAACCAGACGAAGCGTTTCGTATACATTTTGTCTTCGGGAAGGCAGTAGGTTTACCGCGCAACAGCATTTTCTAAAATATTTGAGATGAATGGGAGATTTGGTAAGGGCCGATATAGTTTTATATATTTTCTGGGTCAAAGTTTGGCTTTTTCAAGAGACTTTATTACTGCCACTTTTAGTGAGTTTGGTACACATCCGGTGGATAGGGAGCCGTTTATTATGTTCAACATAGGGGGGCCAAGCACAGAAAGCAGCTCTTTCAGTAGTTTAGTTGGAATAAGGTCCAGTATGCAGCTTGAAGGTTTAGAGGCCATGACTATTTTCATCAATGTGTCAAGAGATCTAGTATTAAAAAACTTGAGTGTCTCCTTTTATCCTAGGTCCTGTCAGTGTTGTGCAGACTCAGGACAACTGAGCATTGGAAAAATATGCAGATCTAAAGAGGAGTCCGTAATCTGCTTTCTAATGATCAAAATCTTTTCGTCAAAGAAGTTGTGACAGTATCAAAAATACATTTAGGATTGTTCTTATTTTCCTCAATTAAGTTGGAAAAATAGGATGATTGAGCAGCAGTGAGGGCTCTTCGATACTGCACGGTACGGTCTTTCCAAGCTAGTCGGAAGACTTCCAGTTTGGTGTGGCGCCATTTCCGTTCCAATTTTCTGGGAGCTTGCTTCAGGGCTCGGGTATTTTCTGTATACCAGGGAGCTAGTTTGTTATGACAAATGTTTTTAGTTTTTAGGGGTGTCACGAACCGGCTCAAAGCCCGTAACAAAGGGAGACAACGTGGAGATAAGGAGTAACAAAATATATATTTATTAACTAAAGCAACTAAGGAAAATATACAATGGTGTGTGTAATCAGTAATCAGTAGTGTAAGTGAGTGTTTTGCATGCATGAATGTGATAATGCAGGGTGCTGAAAGGTGCCAAAGCAAACAAACAAACGGCCACCAAGAACCACAACACAATCTACAAAGGTGTCTGCATGGAGAGAGTCTCCTCCATGAATGGGGAAGTGGTGTATTTATCCTGGGAGACACCGGGCCCAGGTGTTTCCCATGTAGCTGACGACCCTCCCAACTCCGCCCACCAGCATCCTAATAAGGAAATAACAGAGAGAGAATACGGCAGACAGAGTGGGAGGGTCGTCACATCCCCCCCCCCATAAAACCGGGGACCAACAAGGACCCCGGAACAAAATACCAAATTGACACAGCTTCTGCGCCACAAATTGATGAGGGTTTACGTGTTCACACTTACAATTTGCCCCAGCCAACCTCCTCCCCAGACCTCAGCGACCTTCGCACAGGAAGCAACATTTAAGAGTAAATAAGAAAACAAGACCAGGAGGGAGCAGACAGGACAGAGAGAACACGACAATACGAAACAATGGTCAGTCACGTAAACATTTAGGAACAGGGCACACGAGAGAGCGCATCAGCAATCACGTTTTCAGTCCCCCGGATGTGCCTCACATCGAGATGGAATGATTGTAAAAATAAACACCATCGCATTATCCTCTGGTTTGGACACATCATGGACCTCAAAAAAGTGAGGGGGTTATGGTCGGTGTAGACCACAATGGGCACTACCCCCGACCCGACATACACTTCGAAGTGTTGTAGCGCCCAAATGAGTGCTAGCGCTTCCTTTTCAATAACTGAATAGTTCAACTGATAATCGTTAAACTTTTTGGAAAAGAAACTAACAGGCCTCTCAATCCCAGACACATCTGCTTGCAGCAAAACTGCACCTGCCCCCACATGACTAGCATCCACCTGCAAGGTAAATGACAAATCCAGGCGAGGAGCAGCCAGCACCGGAGTTGAGGTCAGCAACCTCTTTGCATCTTCAAAAGCGTGTTGACAACGAGTAGACCAAACGTAAACAGCCTTAGCTTTCAGCATATCTGTCAAGGGAGCGACCACAGTAGAGAAGTTCCTACAAAAACTACGGTAGTACCCAATCATGCCCAAGAAACGCATCAGTTCCTTTTTAGTAGTTGGTGGTGGAAAAGCATCAATAGCCACCACTTTAGCCCGAACAGGACGCACTTCACCCTGCCCAACCACTTTTCCAAGGTATGTAACGGTTGCCTGAGCAAACTCACATTTAGCCAGATTGATTGTGAGGCGACCCGCAGCCAGACGTTCGAACAAGGCTTGAATACGGGACAGATGTTCTTCCCAAGTATCTGCATATATTACTACATCGTCCAAATAAACAGCGCACCCGGTCAGACCGGCGACAACCCTGTTCATAAGTCGCTGAAAAGTGGCAGGTGCATTTCGCAGACCGAAACTCATAACCGAATACGAGTACAGACCAAAGGGTGTAATAAAGGCAGAGATTTCACGTGCCCTACTCGTCAGTGGCACCTGCCAATAGCCTTTTAACAGGTCAAATTTGCTCACAAACTTAGCTGCACCGACTTGATCAACACAGTCCTCCATCCGAGGAAGAGGAAATGAATCTGGCTTTGTGACACTGTTTACCTTACGGTAGTCCGTACAAAAACGGTTTGTTCCATCCGGTTTACTGACCAAGATACAGGGAGAAGCCCAACTGGAGAAAGAAGGCTCTGCTATCTTACTCTCCAGCATGTACTTGACCTCAGCATCCAGACAACGTAGTTTCTCTGAAGAAACTCTATAGAACCGCTGACGAATGGGGTCAGCACCTCCAATGTCAATATCATGTTCTATTAAGTTTGTACGTGTAGGTGTATCAGAAAACAAACCTGGAAATCTCTGAATAAGACCAACCATCTCTTTCCGCCCATCAACAGGTAGGTGAGTGAGAAGACTGTCTAAAATATCCAGTGTTTTTTCAATCTACCCTGCAATATACAATCGTCAGGACCAGGAACATCTTCCTCCTCATGCACAGAACTAGCAGGACAAGAACACAAGGAAACAACGGTATCAGCCAAAAGAACAGGTTTACCGTCCTCTGTAGAATCCCACTGTTCAGTCTCAGAGGAACGTGCATAATAGGGTTAACAGATTTACATGGCACAGCTGGTGTGCTTTCCTCTGTTCTGGAGTGGCAACTAGATAATTTTGCTCAGTGTACTGGCGCACCACTGTATATGGACCTTGAAACTTGGCTTGAAAAGGAGAACCAACAATTGGCAGCAGAGCAAGAACCTGGTCACCTGGACTAAAGTGACGAGGCTCAGTTCGGCGATCAAATATGCCCTTCATCCTCTCCTGTGAAGATGATAACTTCTCTTTAGCCATTTCACCAGCGGCGTACAGTCGTCGCCGGAAATCACACACATACGATAATAGGGACTGAGGAGGCTCGGGAGACTTCCAGTCATCCTGGAGAACAGATAAGTCAACGCACCCTATGTCCAAACACAAGGTCATTTGGACTGAAACCTGTGCTCTCCTGTGAAACTTCCCTAGCGGCTAACAGTAACCAAGGCAACCCCTCCTCCCAATCCTTATCCATCTCAGTACAATAAGCTCTCAACAAAGACTTAAGTGTTTGATGGAAACGTTCCAGTGCTCCTTGACTTTGCGCGTGATAGGCGCTAGACAAATTGTGTTTAATATGGAGCTGTTGAAGAACCTGACTAAACAGATTAGAGGTAAAATTAGATCCTTGATCACTCTGAATGACCTTAGGGATTCCAAACAATGAGAGAAACTGAGTCAATGCTTTTAACACCGATTTAGTCGTGATAGATCGGAGAGGATAGGCAGCAGGAAACCTAGTGGTCTGACACATCACAGTGAACAGGTAACTGCTACCCTTTTTAGAACGAGGCAGAGGACCCACACAGTCAATAATCAGATACTCAAAAGGTTGGCTGAGTACAGGAATAGGAAACAATGGTACTGGTTTAATAGCTTGTTTAGGCTTACCAGTTAATTGACAGGTGTGACAAGTTTTGATAAAATCAGAAACATCCCTCTTTAATCTAGGCCAAAAGAAATGTCTTAATATGCAATTGTAAGTTCTCCTCACCCCCATATGTCCAGCAACGTCGCTGTGAGAAGTTTCCAACACCAACTCACGAAGCTTAACTGGTACAACAACCTGACTAATTGCCTCCCCCAGAAAACTACTATCATGAGACACCCACTTTCTCATCAGGACATCCTCTTGGAGAAAATAGCCATGGGCGACATCTCCCAACTGTTCTACAGGCACAATTTGATCACGCAACTCTTCCAACGTGGGGTCATCCCGTTGCGCATTGATTAGATCTGACCGGGTTACAGATAACAGGATAACAGGGAAAACAGTGACATACTTTGTATTATTATCATTAGTCGGCGCAGTAACCAGTTCGCCACGGCTCATAGAACATGTCACTGCACACACAGAGAACACCTCTGGGAAACTCTGTACACTCTCATCAGGAATCCCAACAAATGACGGCTTCGTGGAAACCACTAGAGATGGAAACACGACTGGCCATACACGCTCACCAGCCAAGTTATTCCCAAGGATAACGTCGATACCCTCAATAGGCAACGAAGGACGCATCCCCACAACAACTTCACCCTTCACCAGCCCACAATCCAACATCAGTTTATGCAATGGAACTGACAGAGTGTTCAAACCTATTCCCCTAATTAGAACACTATTCCCCGAATCAGTCTCAGCAGAAAAGGGTAACCCAGACTCCAACACAAATGATTCAGAGGCACCTGTGTCTCTCAGGATCTTCACTGGCACTAGGTCTTTACTTCCTAACATAGACACAAAACCTTCCGTAATGAAAGGTAAATAGTCTGGATCAATATGGACTTTCACATTCTCCTGGGCTTGAGGAAATGAGTCATGAGTGAACTGATGTGGAACAGGTGCAGCTAACGCGGTAGGCTTAGATTTAGCATAAGCACCCTTTGACCTGAGAAGTGGACATTCGTTTTTCCAATGACCTGAACCTTGACAGTAGTGACACTCCTGCCCAAAGTCAGCTTTACCATGGGAGTCAGGCTCAACCCTAGTTGAATAGAACTCTGCCCGTGAACCAAAGTATCTCGGTGAGCGAAGCCCAAATCTATCCGAACGCCCCCACTCTTTCCGAATACGGGGCTCTGCAAAGACACTTTTGTGAGTCAACACATACTCGTCCGCCAAAACCGCAGCTTCAGCAACATTCTTTACTTTCTGTTCGTTAATATACGTGGCAATACGATCAGGAATTGTGTCCTTAAATTGCTCTTAACATAATCAGATCACACAGCCCTTGGAAAGTCACAACTGCAGAGGCGGAACACCAGCGATTAAACTGTAAAGATAACTGTCGCGCAAACTCAACATGAGTCTGCTTATCATCCCTTTTTAAAGTTCTAAATCGTTGGCGGTAAGCCTCAGGGACCAGTTCATAAATCTGTAACACAGCTGTTTTAACTTTATCATAACTGGTACTGTCTAGTGCACTAAGAGCTGAATATGCTTCCATTGCTTTACCAGTCAGCACACACTGCAACATTAAAGTGCGGTCAGAATCAGTCCAACTCCTAGCGTCAGCAACCCGCTCAAACAACGAAAAGAATGTCTCGGGGTCCTTTTCATTAAACTGAGGCAATAACCGTAAGTTCCCAACAATATCAAATGTCTCTGGGGCACGACCAAAAGCAGAACTACCCCTAGGTAAATCTGGGTCACCTTCCCAAAACAAACTCTCCCCTGAGATCTTTCCTTCCCTAACCAACTCTATACGTTCTTGTTGCAACTTGATTTTAGAACGCTCCAAATCTTGTTTAAATGCCAATTCTTTTTCATATTTTACACGATCATGCTCTAGCTTCTCACGATCATGCTGCCGATCATGCTCTCTCTTCTCACGATCATGCTCCAGCTGTAACAAAAGCAGTTCTTTCTGCTGTTCAAAAAGAAGGCTACTAGGGCTAACCGATGGAATGGCCATTGTAACGTTATGGGGAGACGACAAATCCTCAGCAGAGGCTGGCCCAGTGGTAACTTCAAGAATACCACTCTCCATCAGATTGGCCTTCAATATCAACCTAATAGAATTCTTTAGACGTTTATCACTAATCTCAACCTTGTAGTGTTCCGCGACCTTCAACAGCTGTTCTTTAGTACCTAAATCTAACAATTCCTCTGATGGAGAGCGAATGAACTTATCTACATAAGACGCCATAATCACAAAAAAAAAATTCTCGCTCTTCCCTTCTGCTGAGCACACCAGACCACAACCAGAGAATTGACAATCACCCTGAGCACCACAGAAGAGAGATGAGATACGGAGCTTCCCCAAAACCTACAATAACTCAACCCTAGTCTTCGTGCAGATTTGCGGTGGGAATTTACGCACTGTAGCCCGCTGGCAAGGAAAAACTCCCCAGCATGCTGGCAAATTCCACCAAGCCACGGATGTGCCCCCGAGACAACTGCTCAGTCCACAGACACCACACAAAAATAACAAACATTAACCATGCCCAACATATTCCAAAAAATGAAACACGTCGCTAAACCTATCAGGGGAAAAAGGCTATAGCTCCGGGTAGCAAGTTCCACTACCCTACACAAATCTCCTACCGAGGTACACAGCCGATTTACTCACCTCCTCAGACTGACTTCCCAACAGAAAGTAGAACAAGATTTTCCAGGCTAGGCAGGGCCTGGAAACTAACCATTCTCTCTCCAACGCAGCACACAAACCAAACAACAAAGGCAACCAATACTGGGCCTATCAAACTCAATATGCAAACCAAACACGTACCTCCACGGTCTCCCAAACCAATAGTTCAAAGATCCCGGACGAGCTCCCACTTGTCACGAACCGGCTCAAAGTCCGTAACAAAGGGAGACAACGTGGAGATACGGAGTAAGTAACAAAATATATATTTATTAACTAAAGCAACTAAGGAAAATATACAATGGTGTGTGTAATCAGTAATCAGTAGTGTAAGTGAGTGTTTTGCATGCATGAATGTGATAATGCAGGGTGTTGAAAGGTGCCAAAGCAAACAAACAAACAAACAAACAAACAAACAAACAAACAAACAAAAGGCCACCAAGAACCACAACACAATCTACAAAGGTGTCTGCATGGAGAGAGTCTCCTCCATGAATGGGGAAGTGGTGTATTTATCCTGGGAGACACCGGGCCCATGTGTTTCCCATGTAGCTGACGACCCTCCCAACTCCGCCCACCAGCATCCTAATAAGGAAATAACAGAGAGAGAATACGGCAGACAGAGTGGGAGGGTCGTCACAGGGGTGCGACTGCATCGAGGATATTACGCAAGGTTAGGTGGTTAACCGATTGTTGTATTCTGACGTCCTTGGGTAGGTGGAGGTAGTCTGGAAGGGCATCTAGAAATCTTTGGCTTGTCTGAGAATTTATAGCATGACTTTTGATGATCCTTGGTTGGGTTCTGAGCAGATTATTTGTTGCGATTGCAAATGAAATAAAATGGTGGTCCGATAGTCCAGGATTATGAGGAAAAACATTGAGATCCACAATATTTATTCCACGGGACAAAACTAGGTCCAGAGTATGACTGTGGCAGTGAGTAGGTCCGGAGACATGTTGGACAAAACCCACTGAGTCGATGACGGCTCCAATAGCCTTTTGGAGTTGGTCTGTTGACTTTTCCATGTGAATATTAAAGTCACCAAAAATCTGAATATTATCTGCCATGACTACACAAGGTCCGATAGGAATTCAGGGAACTGAGTGAGGAACGCTGTATATGGCCCAGGAGGCCTTTAAACAGTAGCTATAAAAAGTGAGTAAGCTGCAAAGACTTCATGACTAGAAACTCAAAAGATGAAAACGCAGTCATTTTTCTTGTTTGTAAATTGAAATTTGGTATTGTAAATGTTAGCAACACGTCCGCCTTTGCGGGATGCACGGGGGATATGGTCACTAGTGTAACCAGGAGGAGAGGCCTCATTTAACACAGTGAATTCATCAGGCTTAAGCCATGTTTCAGTCAGGCCAATCACATTGATCAGTGATTAGTACATTAACTATAACTGCCTTGGAAGTGAGGGATCTAACATTAAGTAGCCCTATTTTGAGATGTGAGGTATCACAATCTCTTTCAAAATGGCAGGAATGGAGAAGGTCGTTATTCCAGTGAGATTGCTAAGGCGAACACCGGCATGTTTAGTTTTGCCCAACCTAGGTCGAGGCACATATGGTTTCAATGGGAATGGCTGAGCTGACTACACTGACTGTGCTAAGCTGGCAGGCTGGCTAACAGCCTGCTGCCTGGCCTGCACCCTATCTCATTGTGGATCTAGAGGAGTTAGAGCCCTGTCTCTGTTCATAGATAAGATGAGAGCACCCCTCCAGCTAGGATGGAGTCCATCACTCCTCAGCAGGCCTGGTCCTGGCCGGCTTAGCCGTGATGATGACCTGCTCTTCACTCGGGCATCCACCCAGCAGTTTAATGAACAGGATGATGACACGCCCAACATGGCGAGGGAAGTGCCTACCAATGTTGTAGACCCATTCAGCGTCAACGCTATGGATGGGTCTGAGAAGTCATTCCAAGGCTCTGATCACATTGACTCAGAAGAAAGCTGTGCCTCACTACTCTGTCTTGCGTGCGGCCTTAGCTAGGCTAGAGCTTGATCACCCATAAGCCACAGACAGCTGTTAACCTGTTCTTTAAGAACACGTTTTATATGAACCGCGAGGCACGCCCTCCCACGCTATCATGTCAACGGCGTGACTGTTGTTATTAATACTCGAACCATTGTAAATAAGAATTTGTTCTTAACTGACGTGCCTAGTTAAAAAGGTTACTTTATTTATTTTTTAATAAAGCCATGGTACATTTTCATGATTATAGCAACATTTTCATATCACCTATAGGCAATATCACCGCAGATATGCAATATTATCGTCGCTATGCTGTAATGTCGCCAAGCCCGACCCATTGGTTCACTTCCTACTTTACCCAGTTTACCATACTTATCTTACTCTGTACCTTTCCCCACAGTCTCGGCTACCTTACCATAAAGGGACAATCTGCAATTGGTAGGCTACATCCATTTTGGGACTTTATAGTGATAGTTCACCCAAATGACAAATTGGTTTCCTTACCCAGTAAGCAGTCTATGGACAAGGTATGACAGCAATCCATGCATTGGTTTAATTTTCTTGCCATTGTTAAATATATTTGAACTTACTCTGCAGATTATCTGTGGTGTTGGTGCTTCAGCTGGTTGAAAGTTGAGACAAAATATCCACAGTATTATTAAACAGACGGAGGTACATGGTCGCGATGCATGTATACTAACTGATGTTCACATGGTTTTTTGCCAGTTGATAGAAATGTTATCTTCAGTGCCGGCGCTTTGGGTAAACAACATTTCCCTGTGGATAGTTTCACTCAAATTAGGAGCAGCTGAAGGACCAACCGCACAGACAACCAGTAGAGTAAGTTCAATTGTAATTTGAATGTCTTGTAAGGAAAATGTCCATGATTTTGCAGTGCTTTTTTGTTTTCAGATTGTTTAGCAAGAATTGGTATCAAAGTCTGATTTATTAGGCAAGGTTCAGTTATGAATCAGCAATGCCCTTATCCTTGTCGTTGTATAGTCGGTCAGAGCTATCCAAAGTACATCACTAGTGGCTATAAAGACTAGCTAGTGAAAAATGCTGATCTTTCAGACTCAGATTGACACATTTGGTTTTTCAACAGGGAATGGTTTAACTTTCTGAGTAATGCTACATAGAAATAATTGACTAAAGAGACACTGCAGGATGATTATTAAAAAATCTGACTTCATTTAAATCTTACTTTAAAACACTTATGGAATGTATCATGCTGTAGGCTAAATGTAATTTTGTTGCATTTTCAGTTAAAAAGGTCCCCCTTCTTTCTCATCTTTAAGATACAACATGATTGATAACGGGTAGCTTGTGTGTTTTTCATATAGATACTTGCAGGCATGCATGGCCAGACTGTGTAAGTGATGTGATGTGTAATCGTGGTTGTCCATTCCTTTTGTCCCAGGTTCTACGCTCATGTCGAAGGCTATGAGCCCACTCTGCTACTCATCCGGACCTGTAAATCTGACGTAGGGACCTTACACACACTTACAACTTGTGTGTGCCCTTACCCCCTCATGTAGCAACATAATGACATCCACAGCAATAGACAAGTAACTATCGAGCTCACAGGATTATGGCATGGAGGATCAAGTGTTTTAAATCTACAGTTGAGTCAGTTTTTCAATCATATTGATATGGTAAAGACGTATAATTGAATGATATATGGATACATTTACAGTATGCATTATCTACTTCTAATAATAACCATTTTGTGACTGAATAAAACACGTTTTTGTGTGCAACCCTGTCTCAAACTGTCCTATCCCTATTTTCCTATTCTCCTATGCCTTCTAACATTCCTTTTATTTTCTATCCCACTTCTCCCATTGATGCTACTGTAATACACCCTGTCACCATACCCTGCATTGTCTATCCAGGTATGTGGAGCCTTCCTCTCTACAGATTGGGAGGAGCGCAAGCGAGGCGGGAACAAACTCAGCTTCTTTGGGACCGGAGAATGTTTCATCTTCAGGGTGAGTTATCTATTTCCCTATTCACTTTCATTTTCTCATCCAATTAGTGTGAACCCACCATTCTTTGCTTTTTTGTATTATTTTTGAGGTGTAGCATGTTTTGGGAATTATTTTGGTTGCGTCCCATATATACTGAACAAAAATATAAACAATTTCATTGATTTTACTGAGCTACAGTTCATATGAAGAAATCAATTCATTACGTCCTAATCTATGGATTACACATGACTGGGAATACAGATATGCATCTGTTGGTCACAGATAACTTAAAGAAAATGGACCTGACAAATGGGCCTCAGGATCACTTGGTGTTTTTGTGCATTCAAATTGCAATCAATTAAAATACAATTGTGTTCATTGTCAGTAACTTATGTCTGCCCATACCATAACCCCACTGCCACCATGGGGCACTCTGCTCACAAAGTTTACATCAGAAAACCGCTAGCCCAGACGACGGCGGTTGTGAGGCCAGTTGGATGTACAGCCAAATTCTTTAAAACAACGTTGGAGGCGGCTTATGGTAGAGAAATTAACATGACATTTTCTGCCAATTTATGGTAGAGAAATTAACATTACATTTTCTGGCAACAGCTCTGGTGGATATTCCTGCAGTGAACATGCCAATTGCATGCTCCTTCAAAACGTGAGACTTATGTGGCATTGTGTTGTGTGACGATACTGCACATTTTAGAGTGGCCTCTTTATGGTCCCCAGCACAGGGTGCACCCGTGTAATGATCATGCTGTTTAATCAGCTTCTTGATATGCCGGACCTGTCAGGTGGATGGATTATATTGGGAAAGGAGAAATGCTCACTAAACAGGGATGTAAACAAATTTGTGCACAACATCTGAGAGAG
This sequence comes from Oncorhynchus kisutch, assembly GCF_002021735.2. Taxonomy (NCBI): domain Eukaryota; kingdom Metazoa; phylum Chordata; class Actinopteri; order Salmoniformes; family Salmonidae; genus Oncorhynchus; species Oncorhynchus kisutch. The sequence continues at coordinate 3,531,975 of NC_034198.2, forward strand.
AGAAGCATTTTGTGCGTATGAAACAAACTTTACATGTTATGTTTAATATTTTTGTTCAGTGTAATTTATCCTCAGAATTGTCAAAGAAGTGACTAAGAGTGGGAACCAGGGGGCAAGACTTACAAATAGTTGTTTTCAGCCCGTCACAATAATTAGTCTCCTTATCACAAGTCTGGCTTCCACCCACTGAACAGAAAAGCATATCAGATCCAAAATGAGTGATATAACTAAATGTTATGTAAACTTTAGAGAGGTTTTCCTGAGTGTACCTGAGCTAGAAATAGCTTTAATTCCAAGTCCTAGCGTGAATTATTAAACTGTTGTGGTGTGGATGATGCGCAGCTGTGTGCCCTGTTGGTCTGCCTGTGGCCACACACACACACTCAACGGAAAGTCCTGGAACTGGAGCCTAACAGTACAATGCCACCTGATACGGCCCTCACCTGACACCACATACAATAAGATAAGGATCGAGTTCTATCAGACATGCATGGAGAGAGAGAGGCTGGGGAGGGATCAAGGGAATGAAAAAGCACCAATTCTGACAGAGTATTCAGTGTCCAGCTTGTATCTGAAAGATTCAAGGTAACCCCTCCAGTATGAAGATAATAGAGATGTAATGAATATGGCCACCAGTCACTCCACCCATCACACAACATTGACTTGAAAGAGTATTCCTGTTCAAGTAATTATATTTTAATGATGAACATCAACCCACAAACGTGAGCATCCCTCCCGTTTTTTTTGTTGGTGTAGCTGAAGCCGGAGATGGAGAGGTATGAGTGGGTGGTGATCCGTCACCCGGAGCTAGCCTCCACCATCAAGGCCCAGAGCAGTGAGGTCCCTGCCGAGGACGAGGCTCCCCCCGACAAGCAGAACTCGGACGGCAACCGCCTTCCCGTGGAGAGGCCAGCCGCTGACCCATCTGATCGCCTGTCGCCCTTCCTCTCAGCCCGACACTTCCATCTCAACTCCAGGAACACCTCCATGTTCATGGCGGGCAACTTTGACTCCATCATAGTGGGTGAGTGGAGTCCTTCTTGTTCTTAATCGTTCAAACTTTGCCAGAGTGAGTAAGATGTTCTCAGGTCTATATCAGTCATTGATAAGGACAGTGCCACAATTAAACTAACTGAAGATCCTTGTGGCCTTTGCCTGTCCCTCTGGGCCTCTTCTTCTCACTCAGCGTCTCTCTTCCTTAATTGATAAATCCGATTGTTCAGTTCACTTACCGAGATAAGATCATTTTCCTGTCTTAACTGCTGTTCTGTCTCCTGCCAGGGGGAGGCGAGGGCAACGCGCTGTACATCGACAGTGAGCTAAACCACGGACGCACAGCCCGCTGCACCACCTTTGACAACCCACCGCTCTGCTCCACCGAGAGCTTCCAGGTGGCCCTGCTGGAGGTGTGGGGCTTCAAGGACACCATGGCCTCAGATAGATAGATAGATAGATAGATAGATAGACACACACACTCACAGTTTGAGATACACACACACACATCCCACCAAGGGCCTGATGAAGCTACCTGCAGTATCAGAACAAACCCCTTTCTGTCCAGCAAATTCATTTATCCATTGAATATATCCACACATTGAACTCTACATAAATGTGAAATATTTGTATTTATTCATGTAAAACAAGTATCTGAACGTATTTTTATTTGTGATTCTTTTTGTACAGATGTTTTATTATTGTATTAGTATTTTTGTTGACTCTCATTGAGGGGTTTGATGGCGAAAAGCAGCTCTGTTGTCTGGAATGATCAAATGTCATCCTTTTACACACTCAAGTAATGTCATTTCTGTGTTCACTTTATACCCACCTCTGAATTTGTGCAATCTGGTTATGCACCAAACCAACTGCCAAAATGGTATTCACTATATCGACAGGCAGTCTACCCAGCTGTCAGAACTCAGGTGAGATGAAGACCATATCCACGTCCCTCATTATTTAGGTGCACAATCTGTGGTAAAGCTATCTGTGTAAGTAATGCAGTATTCATCTGTCTCTCTCTTTCTCTATCCGTCCTACAAACAATATCATTCCAAAAAATTGCAGAATATGTATGTTCTTGTGCAGAGACTCAACTGTATATCATTGAATATCTGTGTTGTATTGAAGAAAGTCCCCCAGTGAAGTATTGATTGAAAAATTACAGATCATTATACAGTTGAAGTCTGAAGTTTACATGCACCTTAGCCAAAATTCCCTGTCTTAGGTCAATTAGGATCACCACTTTATTTTAAGAATGTGAAATGTCAGAATAATAGTAGAGCATTATTTATTTCAGCTTTTATTTTTTTCATCACATTCCCAGTTGGTCAGAAGTTTACATACACTCAATTAGTATTTGGTAGCATTGCCTTTCAATTGTTTAACTTGGGTCAAACGTTTTCAGGTAGCCTTCCACAAGCTTCCCACAATAAGTTGGATGAATGTTGGCCCATTCCTCCTGACAGAGCTGGTGTAACTGAGTCAGGTTTCTAGGCCTCCTTGCTCGCACACAATTTGTCAGTTCAGCCCACACATTTTCTATAGGATTGAGGTCAGGGCTTTGTGATGGCCACTCCAATACCTTGACTTTGTTGTCCTTAAGCCATTTTTGCCACAACTTTAGAAGTATGCTTGGGGTCATTGTCCATTTGGAAGACCCATTTGCGACCAGGCTTTAACTTCCTGACTGACGTCTTGAGATGTTGCTTCAATATATCCACATAATTGTCCCTCCTCATGATGACCTCTTTTGTGAAGTGCACCAGTCCCTCCTGCAGCAAAGCACCCCCACAACATGATGCTGCCACTCTCGTGCTTCACGGTTGGGATGGTGTTCTTCGGTTTGCAAGCGTCTCCCTTTTTCCTCCAAACATAACGATGGTGATTATGGCCAAACAGTTCTATTTTTGTTTCATCAGAACAGAGGACATTAATCCATGTGCAGTTGCAAACCATAGTCTGGCTTTTTAATGGCGGTTTTGGAGCAGTGGCTTCTGCTGAGTGAACTTTCAGTTTATGTCGATATGAGACTCGTTTTACTGTGGATATAGATACTTTTGTACCTGTTTCCTCCAGCATCTTCACAAGGTCCTTTGCTGTTTTGGGATTGATTTGCACTTTTCACACCAAAGTACGTTCATCTCTAGGAGACAGAACTCGTCTCCTTCTTGAGCGGTATGACGGCTGTGTGGTCCCATGGTGTTTATACTTGCTTACTATTGTTTGTACAGATGAACGTGGTACCTTCAGGCGTTTGGAAATTGCTCCCAAGGATGAACCAGACTTGTGGAGGTCTACCATTTTTTTTCTGAGGTCTTGGCTGATTTCTTTCATTTTCCCTTGATGTCAAGCAAAGAGGCATTGAGTTTGCATTGACTCAAATGATGTCATGGCTTTAGAAGCTTCTGATAGGCTAATTGACATCATTTTTTGAATTTTCCAAGCTGTTTAAAGGCACAGTCAACTTAGTGTATGTTAAACTTCTGACCCACTGGAATTGTGATACAGTGAATTATAAGTCAAAAAATCTAAACAATTGTTGGAAAAATTACTCATCATGCACAAAGTAGATGTCCTAACCGACTTGCCGAAACTATAGTTTGTTAACAAGAAATGTGTGGAGTGGTTGAAAAACGAGTTTTAATGACTCCAACCTAAGTGTATGTAATCTTCCAACTTCAACTGTACATGTGAAAGTAATACACTTTTTAAACAAGTGACATCTGTCTCTGTCATGTTTTATTGTTCAATAATTTCATTTTTTTTGCTAGCTTTGTTTACATATGTGCCCCCACCAACCCTACTGTTCTTACTCTGACTATGGGGTGAAAGGAGGGGAGTAGTTTCTTGAACCCTGTCACATAAATAAACTTGTCAGATGCCTTTCGCAATCAATTGACCCAGAATCTAACATTTAGCCCGTCTTACTATTATCATACCATATCCAGGACACTTGCCTAGTTGGCTTGGTAAGCATAGCTATGTAAATGTAACCTCTAGCAAAAAATACAATTTGAAATCAACTTGTTAATATACTGATGGCAAGATGTGAAAATCCCAATGAAATAGTCTGCAAAGGTAGTGATTAAGTGACAAAGTCCAGCGTTTCAGCTTTCCTCTCACATGATATGTTACATATTATCTACTGATTTCCTGATATAAATGTTGTTATTAATGTGGCTTATGAAAACTGCCACTTTTTTAAATCCACATATTTCTGGCTTAAAGATAATGGTGCTAATGAAGCAAGTCCCCACTTTAAATCTTTGACATACTTTTTAGAATTATTTTGCACACTACTCCGCTTACACCGTTTAAGATAGAAATGCTGTTCAAACTTTGTATAGACTGGTCTGAATTGAGTTGCTAACATACAACTTTTTAAAATTTAATTTTTTAAAATGAACTATTAAGCTTTTTGTTCTCCATCCACTGATGGGATTTCCTCAACAGTCTAAGGGTCACATTGTGACATCATCACTCCCAACATTCCATTCACTGTTAATGCAACAATGCAACTTGACACAAATCAGCTGCTTAAACTAAAATCTTTTACAATCTTAACAAAAATATATTCTACCTTTCAAACAATTAACTGTGTCATAGGGGATATGTCAAACTTTTTATAAATAACTGAAATTTCGACCACTTTCCCAACAAAACATTTGCATATGAAATCTTCGTCTACTTCTCTGGTACCAATGAAAAGTTAGAGGGTAGGACATCTTGGTCTACTTCTCTGCTATTCAAGTCTGGAATCAACAGAATTATCTGCAAAAATGACAGCTGTTTTGGTCTTGACTTTTGCTAACAACTGACATTTTGATCAGAAGTTACAGCTGTTTGTCAGTTTATAGTGAGGAAAAGTAGCTAGCTCTAACGTCAGCTAACAGCTCTCTCATGTCTCGTCATTGAACAGCCCAAACTGAGCTATGGATTCTCGCACGCAGAAGAGCACATGGGTCAGTGAAGGGAGCGAGGGACAATCAGCTATAGATACTAACAGGAAGTTACTGTATTTCTAACTTGTCATTGGTTGCGTGTTGCGTTTGTCCGTTAGCCCAGGGCTTCGGGGCTCCATTTGTAGTTATTTCTGATGAAATGTGTGATCTGACTGACAAATACTGTGGTATACTAGTAGGAGAATGAATAAAAGTGTAGTCTGCGTGTAGTTATTTCTGATGAAATGTGTGATCTGACTGCCCCATAATCCAAAATAATGTTTATAAAATAGTCTATCAAAGTATTCAGACCAGATATTTCAATATTAACTTTGGACCCCTTGACTTTTCAATTTTTGCAAATGTATTACAAATAAAAAACGTATCATATTTACATAAGACCCTTTACTCAGTACTCTGTTGAAGCACCTTTCGCAGTGATTACAGCCTCAAGTCTTCTTGGGTATGACTCTACAAGTTTGGCACACATGTGTTTGGGGAGGTTCTCCCATTCTCGGCAGATCCTCTCAACCTCTGTCAGGTTGGATGGGGAGCGTCACTGCACAGCTATTTTCAGGTCTCTCCAGAGATGTTTGATCGCGTTCAAGTCTGGGCTCTGGCTGGGCCACTCAAGGACATTGAGACTTGTCCCGAAGCCACTCCTGCGTTGTCTTGGCAGTGTGCTTAGGGCCGTTGTCCTGTTGGAAGGAGAACCTTCGCCCCAGTCTGAGGTCCTGAGTGCTTTGGAGCAGGTTTTCATCAAGAATCTCTGTACTTTGCTCAGTTCATCTTTGCCTCAATCCTGTCTAGTCTCCCAGTCCCTGCCTCTGAAAAACATCCCCAGAGCATGATGCTGCCTCCACCATACTTCACCATAAGGATGGTGCCAGATTTCCTCCAGACGTGACACTTGGCATTCAGGCCAAAGAGTTCAATCTTGGTTTCATCAGACCAGAGAATCTTGTTTCTCATGGTCTGAGAGTCTTTAGGTGCCTTTTGGCAAACTCCAAGTGGGCTGTCGTACCTTTTACTGAGGAGTGGCTTCCGTCTGGCAACTTTACCATAATGCCTGGTTGGTGGAGTACTGCAGAGATGGTTGTCCTTCTGGAAGTTTCTCCCATCTCCACTTAGGAAAT